>NC_041384.1:8170907-8172471 GCF_002162155.2 Triticum dicoccoides | reverse complement strand
CCAATGATGATAAACTAGCATCCTATACTAAGCATTTAGGTTTGCAGGTAAGGTATCAACAGATGTAGCAACAATGTCAGGCTATGCAACAGAATAGGATTAATCGAAACAGTAACATGCTACACTACTCTAATGCAAGCAGTAGAGGGTAGAATAGGCGATATCTGGTGATCAAAGGGGGGGCTTGCCTGGTTGCTCTGGCAAGAGAGAGGGGTCGTCAACTCCGTAGTCGAACTGGTCAGCAGCAGCGTCGGTCTCGTAGTCTACCGGAGAGAAGAGGGGGAAGAAATAATGAATACAGAGCAAACAAAGCATCACAAAATATAACAAGGCAATACGCGGTGTTCGGTGTGCCCTAACGCGGTAGTAGGTGATACCGGTGAAGGGGGGAAAACATCCGGGAAAGTATTCCCGGTGTTTCGTGTTTTCTAACAGATGAACCGGAGGGGCAAAGTTGCGGGTTTGATATGTTAGGGGTGTGTGGTGGACGAACGGGCTACGTATCCGGGTTCGTCTCGTCGTTCTGAGCAACTTTCATGTTGAAAATAATTTAATCCGAGTTACGGATTAAAAGATATGATTTTCTAAAGATTTTATTAATTTCTAGAATTTAGTTAATTATTTAATTTAGTTCAAAATTTGGTTTTATGACATCAGCATGATGTCATGCTGATGTCATCAGTCAACAGAGTTGACTGGTCAACCTGACATGTGGGTCCAGGGGGACCCACCTGTCATTCTCTATGATTAACTAAAACAGATTAATTAGCTTAATTAGTGATTAGGTTAATCTAATCAAGATTAATTAACTTAATTAATTAATTAATATTTTCATTATTTTAGTTATTATTTATTTAATATATTTTATATATATATTTTTTTTCTAATTCCTTTTCTTTTCTTTCTTTCTTTTTTTTAACCGTTCTGGGGCGGGGCCCCCTAGTCAGTGGCCTGGGGGGGGCCTAGCGGTGGCTACCGGCGCAGGCACCCGGCCCGATTGGGCAATGCCCAGATCGACAAGGGGAGGCGCCGGCCACGGGCACGGCAAGCCCGGACGACGCGGGCGGCCGGTGGGCGAGCACGGCGCGCGCGGAGCCTCAGCACGGGGCGTCGGCGAGTGTGCACGAGAAGGCGAGCACGGGCGGACGGGCAAGGCGCGACGGCCGTCGTGATCAGTGCAGGGAGGCAGCGCAGGGCGAGGATGACTCGGGCACGAGGGGGGCTCGGCACAAAGGGCGTGCGGGGCATGGTGAGAGCGTGCTCACCGCGGGCGCGCGTGTGGGGGCGTCTGCCGTGCGGTGACCGCGAGCGAGACGGGAAGCAGAGAAGGGGAGAGGCCCAGGGCCTCACCAGCGTTGATGGGGAGAGGGGGCGCCGAGGCTTGCTGGCGGCCGGCGGGGAAGAGGCCGAGGACGCGAGGTCCGGCGAGGAAGGGGGTCGAGGTGGCGTCCGACGCGGGGCAGGGCGTGGCGACGCCGGTGAAGACGGTGGGGCGGCTCCGGCGAGGTGGCGTCGCGGGGGAGGACGGAGGCGTGGTGGGGCGGCAACGAGCGACGGGGCGGGA
>NC_041384.1:8167699-8169879 GCF_002162155.2 Triticum dicoccoides | reverse complement strand
AGTGTACTCCAACCAGCCTGAAACTATATGAAGTCTAGTGTAGTGCTCCAGCCTGAAACATTTTTAGTTAATTAAACTAAATGATCATACAAATGGTTTTCTCCTATCCTACTACTCTCCTATCATACAATAGCTGTTTTAGTGTAGCAAGTGCAGCAGTGTGACGCCCCCGATTCAATCGTACACTAATCATGCACGCAAACGTGTACGATCAAGATCAGGGACTCACGGGAAGATATCACAACACAACTCTAAAACATAAATAAGTCATACAAGCATCATAATACAAGCCAGGGGCCTCGAGGGCTCGAATACAATTGCTCGATCATAGACGAGTCAGCGGAAGCAACAATATCTGAGTACAGACATAAGTTAAACAAGTTTGCCTTAAGAAGGCTAGCACAAACTGGGATACAGATCGAAAGAGGCGCAGGCCTCCTGCCTGGGATCCTCCTAAACTACTCCCGGTCGTCATCAGCGGGCAGCACGTAGTAGTAGGCACCTCCGGTGTAGTAGGGGTCGTCGTCGACGATGGCGTTTGGCTCCTGGACTCCAGCATCTGGTTGCGACAACCAGAAAGAAAGGAAAGGGGGAAAAGGGGGGAAGAAAGCAACCGTGAGTACTCATCCAAAGTACTCGCAAGCAAGGAACTACACTACATATGCAAGGGTATATGTGTAAGGAGCCATATCAGTGGACTGAACTGCAGAATGCCAGAATAAGAGGGGGATAGCTAATCATGTCGAAGACTACGCTTCTGGCAGCCTTCGTCTTGCAGCATGTAGGAGAGAGTAGATTGAAGTCCTCCAAGTAGCATCTCCAAGTAGCATCTCCAAGAGCATCGCGTAGCATAATCCTACCCGGCGATCCTCTCCTCGTCGCCCTGTGGAAAAGCGATCACCGGGTTGTCTGTGGAACTTGGAAGGGTGTGTATTATTAAGTATCCGGTTCTAGTTGTCATAAGGTCAAGGTACAACTCCAAGTCGTCCTGTTACCGAAGATCACGGCTATTCGAATAGATTAACTTCCCTGCAGGGGTGCACCAACTTACCCAACACGCTTGATCCCATTTGGCCGGACACACTTTCCTGGGTCATGCCCGGCCTCGGAAGATCAACACGTCGCAGCCCCACCTAGGCAAAACAGAGAGGCCAGCACGCCGGTCTAAACCTAAGCGCACAGGGGTCTGGGCCCATCGCCCATAGCACACCTGCACGTTGCGAGGGCGGCCGGAAGCAGAACTAGCCCCCTTAATACAAGAGCAGGCTTACGTTCCAATCTGGCGCGCGCCGCTCCGTCGCTGACGTCTGAAGTGCTTCGGCTGATACCACGACGCCGGGATACCCATAACTACTCCCACGTAGATGGTTAGTGCGTATAGGCTCGTAGCCAACTCAGATCAAATACCAAGATCTCGTTAAGCGTGTCAAATATCCGCGAACGCCGACCAGGGCCAGGCCCACCTCTCTCCTAGGTGGTCTCAACCTGCCCTGTCGCTCCGCCACAAAGTAACAGTCGGGGGCCGTCGGGAACCCAGGCCCACCTCTACCGGGATGGAGCCACCTGTCCTTTCAGCCCCCTCATCAGAATCACTTGCAGGTACTCATCGAGCTGACCCGACTTTAGTCACCATCTGTATAGTATGTACGTATGTATAGTATATACCCGTGATCACCTCCCGAGTGACCACGGCCCAATAGTATAGCAAGGCAGACTGACAAGAATGTAGGACCAATGATGATAAACTAGCATCCTATACTAAGCATTTAGGTTTGCAGGTAAGGTATCAACAGATGTAGCAACAATGTCAGGCTATGCAACAGAATAGGATTAATCGAAACAGTAACATGCTACACTACTCTAATGCAAGCAGTAGAGGGTAGAATAGGCGATATCTGGTGATCAAAGGGGGGGCTTGCCTGGTTGCTCTGGCAAGAGAGAGGGGTCGTCAACTCCGTAGTCGAACTGGTCAGCAGCAGCGTCGGTCTCGTAGTCTACCGGAGAGAAGAGGGGGAAGAAATAATGAATACAGAGCAAACAAAGCATCACAAAATATAACAAGGCAATACGCGGTGTTCGGTGTGCCCTAACGCGGTAGTAGGTGATACCGGTGAAGGGGGGAAAACATCCGGGAAAGTATTCCCGGTGTTTCGTGTTTTCTAACAGATGAACCGGAGGGG
>NC_041384.1:8159381-8165796 GCF_002162155.2 Triticum dicoccoides | reverse complement strand
GTCTTCTCATTCTGGCTTGCTCTTCTCGAAGAGACCGGTCCAGTACATTGATGTTTTCATTTCTCCGCTTCAGGTCATCATGATGAAGTCGGCATCCTTTCTTCGGGATCTTCATCGTATTTACGAATAGGTAACGAGGCATATTGGCAACGATAGTATGTTATAAGGGTAATGATCTGGGATTAACCCATGAATGAGCATATGAGTACCTCTCGAGTTGAACAAATAAAACACATCGAGAGTAAAGTTGGAAGGTACAATAAGAAGTTTCAGGCAGCCAGGCAATCGTTCAATGCCTAGTCAGAAGGTGAAAGTGGTTCAGAGCAACGAGAATAAGTATTGCGTCTGATACCAGAATTGATGATCTCATCGGTAGGTGGCTCATGAATTTCATACGAGTCCATGCGCGAGGAATAACTTTGGAAACATGAGGGTGTACAGGAGAGTTAGGTTTCGATCCTGGTGGAACTGTGGGTTATGGGCCCACCATGTGGGTTAAAAGTAGGAAGGGCGGAGACGTCTTGCGCGATCATGCAAGCAAGGCATGTCAGAGGGTAGCCTGTCGATTAAGTCGGCAACAACGTCGATACCAAGGGCGAGGGACGAAGAGAACCATTTCCCTGCTCGTTGAACGAGGCGGACCAATAGGCAAAGTTCCCGTCCGTCGGTGGCTACCGAAATGTCATCAACACTAGAAACAGGGTCTTATTGACAAAGTTGTACATCAAGGTGTTTGCACAAGCAGTGGATTATTACTGCTTATATCATATAGATCATAGAAAAGGTTTAAACAAACCAATGGAAGGAAAATATGATCATCAGATTAAACAGAACAATGGAAAGGAAAATATGTTTAAACACATATTTCAAGGGTATATCCTTCCCAAGGACAAGCAGAGCAAGATATCCATGACAGGATATAAAGTAGAAAACCATTTAGTTAAGGGGGGGAGAATCTCATGATATTGCCCATACAACGGTGTTAGGATAAATGATAAATAAAATCTAGCATCGTGCTTCAAATGTTCCTGTTGCAAATCGGAGTACCATTGACATGCTTCGAGATAGCATTGACATGGTTTTCAGGTGAAGATCAGACTTTGGAAACATGAAGGATCCATCAGGAATAACTTGTAGAATAAGTCTTACAATTTCCTCATGGATGAATGGATAACCTTGCTGAAAAGGAATCTATAATGATAGGTCCTCCAGCCAGGGGGGGTGCTAGGCATGACATCATGTTACCGGGTCATCAAAGGACAAACAACATAACTCCTGGAAAGTTGTCCCAACCATCATATCTGACCGAGATTCAGATCCAATTGGTGTCATGATGCCTCAGACTCAGGATGTCCGAGAAGAAAAGGCGCAACACAAATCGTTGAAATGGCATTGCAAGATTCTCGGGAAATGAACTATGGGAGCGGGTTCCTAAACAATAGTTCATCATTAAACCAAGGAGAGGTGAGGAGGTGGCTGATTGACTCAGCGACAATTCATTGAGATTTTCAAAAGATGGATTTCCACAATAATGTGAACAAGAAGATGACACTTGTTGATTGGAATGATATAATGTTGTATGCTCGAGGAAAACATACATAATTAAACATTGGTTGACCGGTGCACCCGAAATATGGGTTGGGTTGCACGGCCAATGTTAGAGTGGTGATTCAATTATCGAAAGACTTAGAATGATCTATCACCCATTCACTTCAAAGCGATAGGGTTGCTAGAAGTTTTGAATTCACACGTCATAGCTCAATTGTCGGTATTCCGGTTGAAAACAATACGGGGACCAAGGAATGAACGAAGATGGCAAGAAGTATTATGATATCAAGAATTCTTAAGAGGTGGTGAAATTCTCACAACATTCTTGACATCAAAGATGGTAATACTCCAAGCTAAAGAAGAACAAATGTTGGATAGTAAGGATCTCAAGGTATAACACGAAACACGAACAAGTTTGTGTTGAACAGAAGGCAATATAGTGGTCAATAACCCAAATCATCGGGGGCAAGGATGGTATTACTCATCATGATCTCAATTGATATCCTGGAAGAGCTCATAAGGTTGATGTGGATCACGACACATTTGTCGACAGATTTCCCGAAGAAGTAATCAATCAGCGACGACATCAAGTCAAAGGAATGATGAAGCCAAAAGTCATTGGAACCATGGGTACGACACAAACTCGAAACCAAGCTTGTTGTTCAAGGCGAAATGATATGACGATGAGGATCGACGTAAGGTTAGTTCATCTTCGAAAATTGTGCTCCGAGAAGAAGGACCGGGTAGCACAGTTAAAATCATCACGACAAAGATATAGCCAAACAGGCTAGGAATGATGGGAAGGAATATTAAACTCATAAGCAACGAAAATTACTTAGGGTTATCGAACCGAAATGTGGAATCGGTGTTCTCGATTGACGACAACCCAGAACCCGAGAAAATTGGAATCAGTGAGAATTAATAGTTGATGAAGAACCCATAATAAGTTATGCAGTTCCATGATATTCTTGAGATACCAGAGCTTAATACTCAACAGTAGAGCAAAGTAAAGGTTGGACAGGTGCAATGATCTGCAGAAGACAAGTACTTCAACTTGTCCAAGAAACGGTATTAAAAAGGAGAACATGGCCGGAACCACGATTGCAAAAGGCCGAATCCCAGATATAAGAACTTATACCAAAGAGGGTTTAAGAGGAGCACCCATGATAAGATTAGCATCGTGTCCATGGGCATGAACGCAAGGTTCAAGGTCGACTCCCACTTCTCCAATACACAACTTCTCATTTACTACTCTAAGTTAAGAATGTTTAGAGTTTGAAAGTTTAACTTGCGAAATACCGGAACGTTATGACCCATGAAAACTCTTGGGTTCACACAAATTAAGGAAAGTATATGTTCAACCCATCGGGGCATCTTAGGAATGTAAACCATCAACTTCAGGGGTAAATAACTCAAGCTCGGAGGTAGAGCATGGTTGACAAAGCAGAGGATACAATTTACCAAAGGCATTATGTATCAGGGGAAGATCTCACAAAGTTATTGAATATGAAGGATGCTGACAGATAAAATCCAACAATGGACCTGATGGTCCACAAGGGATCTGACGTGAGCATCGGTACTCAACTAGAGGAAGAAGAGTGCAAGGAGATCAAATTATAGAAACAACTGACTAACTCAATTGTCAAATGCAAAGGAATTATGATTTCCAGATCTAGGGATCAAAAGCAATGCTCTGATTAGGGATGGATAAGTTGAATAGCCTTAGGGTACAATCAACGACAATTGGATTGGTCGAGAACCAATTCCAGTTAAAAGAATGGAAGCTCAGCCGGAAAGGTAATTTATAAGGATCAATGATGATTGCGTGTATTCGCAACATATTGAGTCAACAGACTCAAAATGATAATGACAAGGAATGTCAATAAGATTTCTATACTTATGGGATTAATCATAATGAAAGCAAACAAGAAATTCCAGAGCAATAGGTTGCTGAGGATTTTCGGAATATCGGGTGGTATTTCGAAGACTTTTGTGTAACACATGAACAACTGGGGGATGAGCGGATACTCGATAAGTGTGAGAATTTATTTGAAGGGGGTATTCATGTGGCAAAGAACTGCTAGGCAGTAGGCACAAAGTATTCTCGGAACAATAGAGAAAACTTCGGGGTATCTTGTAATAACAAGATCAATGGGGGATGATCATATGAATGGCAAGTGTAAGTAGTTATCCATACGGATTTATCGGTGGTCAGGAATAGCAAAAGTGATGGGCACAAAGTCTCGAGAGAACATCAGAGAGTATCTTCGGACTCCAGCATCTGGTTGCGACAACCAGAAAGAAAGGAAAGGGGGAAAAGGGGGGAAGAAAGCAACCGTGAGTACTCATCCAAAGTACTCGCAAGCAAGGAACTACACTACATATGCATGGGTATATGTGTAAGGAGGCCATATCAGTGGACTGAACTGCAGAATGCCAGAATAAGAGGGGGATAGCTAATCCTGTCGAAGACTACGCTTCTGGCAGCCTTCGTCTTGCAGCATGTAGGAGAGAGTAGATTGAAGTCCTCCAAGTAGCATCTCCAAGTAGCATCTCCAAGAGCATCGCGTAGCATAATCCTACCCGGCGATCCTCTCCTCGTCGCCCTGTGGAAAAGCGATCACCGGGTTGTCTGTGGAACTTGGAAGGGTGTGTTTTATTAAGTATCCAGTTCTAGTTGTCATAAGGTCAAGGTACAACTCCAAGTCGTCCTGTTACCGAAGATCACGGCTATTCGAATAGATTAACTTCCCTGCAGGGCTGCACCAACTTACCCAACACGCTTGATCCCATTTGGCCGGACACACTTTCCTGGGTCATGCCCGGCCTCGGAAGATCAACACGTCGCAGCCCCACCTAGGGAAAACAGAGAGGCCAGCACGCCGGTCTAAACCTAAGCGCACAGGGGTCTGGGCCCATCGCCCATAGCACACCTGCACGTTGCGAGGGCGGCCGGAAGCAGAACTAGCCCCCTTAATACAAGAGCAGGCTTACGTTCCAATCCGGCGCGCGCCGCTCCGTCGCTGACCTCTGAAGTGCTTCGGCTGATACCACGACGCCGGGATACCCATAACTACTCCCACGTAGATGGTTAGTGCGTATAGGCTCGTAGCCAACTCAGATCAAATACCAAGATCTCGTTAAGCGTGTCAAATATCCGCGAACGCCGACCAGGGCCAGGCCCACCTCTCTCCTAGGTGGTCTCAACCTGCCCTGTCGCTCCGCCACAAAGTAACAGTCGGGGGCCGTCGGGAACCCAGGCCCACCTCTACCGGGATGGAGCCACCTATCCTTTCAGCCCCCTCATCAGAATCACTTGCAGGTACTCATCGAGCTGACCCGACTTTAGTCACCATCTGTATAGTATGTACGTATGTATAGTATATACCCGTGATCACCTCCCGAGTGACCACGGCCCAATAGTATAGCAAGGCAGACTGACAAGAATGTAGGGCCAATGATGATAAACTAGCATCCTATACTAAGCATTTAGGTTTGCAGGTAAGGTATCAACAGATGTAGCAACAATGTCAGGCTATGCAACAGAATAGGATAAATCGAAACAGTAACATGCTACACTACTCTAATGCAAGCAGTAGAGGGTAGAATAGGCGATATCTGGTGATCAAAGGGGGGGCTTGCCTGGTTGCTCTGGCAAGAGAGAGGGGTCGTCAACTCCGTAGTCGAACTGGTCAGCAGCAGCGTCGGTCTCGTAGTCTACCGGAGAGAAGAGGGGGAAGAAATAATGAATACAGAGCAAACAAAGCATCACAAAATATAACAAGGCAATACGCGGTGTTCGGTGTGCCCTAACGCGGTAATAGGTGATACCGGTGAAGGGGGGAAAACATCCGGGAAAGTATTCCCGGTGTTTCGTGTTTTCTAACAGATGAACCGGAGGGGGAAAGTTGCGGGTTTGATATGTTAGGGGTGTGTGGTGGACGAACGGGCTACGTATCCGGGTTCGTCTCGTCGTTCTGAGCAACTTTCATGTTGAAAATAATTTAATCCGAGTTATGGATTAAAAGATATGATTTTCTAAAGATTTTATTAATTTCTAGAATTTAGTTAATTATTTAATTTAGTTCAAAATTTGGTTTTATGACATCAGCATGATCTCATGCTGATGTCTTCAGTCAACAGAGTTGACTGGTCAACCTGACATGTGGGTCCAGGGGGACCCACCTGTCATTCTCTATGATTAACTAAAACAGATTAATTAGCTTAATTAGTGATTAGGTTAATCTAATCAAGATTAATTAACTTAATTAATTACTTAATTAATTAATTAATATTTTAATTATTTTAGTTATTATTTATTTATTTATTTAATATATTTTATATATATATTTTTCTAATTCCTTTTCTTTTCTTTCTTTCTTTTTTTAACCGTTCTGGGGCGGGGCCCCCTAGTCAGTGGCCTGGGGGGGCCTAGCGGTGGCTATGGGCGCAGGCACCCGGCCCGATTGGGCAATGCCCAGATCGACAGGGGGAGGCGCCGGCCACGGGCACGGCAAGCCCGGTTGACGCGGGCGGCCGGTGGGCGAGCACGGCGCGAACGGTGAGTGTGCACGGGAAGGCGAGCACGGGCGGACGGGCGAGGCACGACGGCCGTCGTGATCGGTGCAGGGAGGCAGCGCAGGGCGAGGATGACTCGGGCACGAGGGGGGCTCGGCGCAAAGGGCGTGCAGGGTATGGTGAGAGCGTGCTCACCGCGGGCGCGCGTGTGGGGGCGTCTACCGTGCGGTGACCGCGAGCGAGACGGGAAGCAAAGAAGGGGAGAGGCCCAGGGCCTCACCAGCGTTGATGGGGAGAGGGGGCGCCGAGGCTTGCTGGCGGCCGGCGGGGAAGAGGCCGAGGACGCGAG
>NC_041384.1:8056093-8158540 GCF_002162155.2 Triticum dicoccoides | reverse complement strand
TCATGGCCCAGCGGGGGGGGGGGGTTCTGGTCTTCTGTTTTTTTGTTTGTTTTGTTTGTTTTCTTTTATTTATTTTCTCCTCTGTTTTAATTCAATTTAAAATATTTATGCATCTTATAAAACTGTGTCTTCTACACCATAATTATCTATGTAATATCTAGTACAAACCGAACAATTTTATTTTAATGTTTGAAAACTTTTATTATTTACCAAATTTTCAATTTGAATTTGAATCGGTTTCGAACTAACTCGAGATTAGCAACTATAATCGAGGTGACGTGGCATCACTAGCAGAGGATCACTGTAGCTTAATTACCCGGGCGTCACAAGCCGCTATTTCAAAATGTTCACTTGCAGCAACACTTGCTGAATCAGATTAGGTACTCCATCTGGAGACTTTAACTGAATCAGATTTGGTACTCCATTTGCTGTAGTACTCTAGTTAACTGAAACTAGTGACATCACTTGAAGCAACTTAAGTCTGAATAATCAAATTCATCATACACTGTTCATTAATCTAACTAAAATCCTTTTCTATTAATTAAACTATCTGAATTTTTCTGTTAATTAAACTAACTGAAACGTTTTTAAGTTAATTAAACTAACGGAAACCTTTTCTGTTAATTGAACACATGAAGTACAGTACGGGAAAGGCACGGTTAACTTGCCTAAGTCTGCATTTGTAGTCTCTGTGTTCTTCTGAATACTGATATGCTTTGTATAAATACAGTTAAGTGCTTTTAAAAGCACTTTGCTATGTGGCCTGGTTACTCTTTATCATGTTTCATATGGCCTAGTTGTTTCCTTTCTCAACATTTAAACTCTTAAGACATTGTTTATCAAGATCCATACATCGACAGATCAATACTCCAAACTGTTGATGGACAGATGGGCATTAGTTGGTGTAGTACTGCTTGGAGTAGCTTGCTGTAGAGATTTGTGTACTCCGTAGTTGAGTGCCAAAATACTCATTTTCATGCAGTGCCAAAATACTCCTTTTAATGCAGGTTTTTTTAAATTAGGATTAGGAGTAGGATTAGTAGGAGTAGGAGTAAAATTAGGAGTATTAATTAAACTGAAACCTTCCCTTTAATTAATTAAAGAAAAGGTTTTTGTTTAATTATAACCAGTGTACTCCAACCAGCCTGAAACTATATGAAGTCTAGTGTAGTGCTCCAGCCTGAAACATTTTTAGTTAATTAAACTAAATGATCATACAAATGGTTTTCTCCTATCCTACTACTCTCCTATCATACAATAGCTGTTTTAGTGTAGCAAGTGCAGCAGCTATTTCAAAATGTTCACTTGCAGCAACACTTACTGAATCAGATTAGGTACTCCATCTGGAGACTTTAACTAAATCAGATTTGGTACTCCATTTGTTGTAGTACTCTAGTTAACTGAAACTAGTGACATCACTTGAAGCAACTTAAGTCTGAATAATCAAATTCATCATACACTGTTCATTAATCTAACTAAAATCCTTTTCTGTTAATTAAACTATCTGAATTTTTCTGTTAATTAAACTAACTGAAACCTTTTTATGTTAATTAAACTAACGGAAACCTTTTCTGTTAATTGAACACATGAAGTACAGTACGGGAAAGGCACGATTAACTTGCATAACTCTGCATTTGTAGCCTCTGTGTTCTTTTGAATACTGATATGCTTTGTATAAATACAGTTAAGTGCTTTTAAAAGCACTTTGCTATGTGGCCTGGTTACTCTTTATCATGTTTCATATGGCCTAGTTGTTTCCTTTCTCAAGATTTAAACTCTTAAGACATTGTTTATCAAGATCCATACATCGACAGATCAATACTCCAAACTGTTGATGGACAGATGGACATTAGTTGGAGTAGTACTGCTTGGAGTTGCTTGCTGTAGAGATTTGTGTACTCCGTAGTTGAGTGCCAAAATACTCATTTTCATGCAGTGCCAAAATACTCCTTTTAATGCAGGTTTTTTTAAATTAGGATTAGGAGTAGGATTAGTAGGAGTAGGAGTAAAATTAGGAGTATTAATTAAACTGAAACCTTCCCTTTAATTAATTAAAGAAAAGGTTTTTGTTTAATTATAACCAGTGTACTCCAACCAGCCTGAAACTATATGATGTCTAGTGTAGTGCTCCAGCCTGAAACATTTTTAGTTAATTAAACTAAATGATCATACAAATGGTTTTCTCCTATCCTACTACTCTCCTATCATACAATAGCTGTTTTAGTGTAGCAAGTGCAGCAGCTATTTCAAAATGTTCACTTGCAGCAACACTTGCTGAATCAGATTAGGTACTCCATCTGGAGACTTTAACTGAATCAGATTTGGTACTCCATTTGCTGTAGTACTCTAGTTAACTGAAACTAGTGACATCACTTGAAGCAACTTAAGTCTGAATAATCAAATTCATCATACACTGTTCATTAATCTAACTAAAATCCTTTTCTGTTAATTAAACTATCTGAATTTTTCTGTTCATTAAACTAACTGAAACCTTTTTATGTTAATTAAACTAACGGAAACATTTTCTGTTAATTGAACACATGAAGTACAGTACGGGAAAGGCACGGTTAACTTGCATAAGTCTGGATTTGTAGTCTCTGTGTTCTTCTGAATACTGATATGCTTTGTATAAATACAGTTAAGTGCTTTTAAAAGCACTTTGCTATGTGGCCTGGTTACTCTTTATCATGTTTCATATGGCCTAGTTGTTTCCTTTCTCAAGATTTAAACTCTTAAGACATTGTTTATCAAGATCCATACATCGACAGATCAATACTCCAAACTGTTGATGGACAGATGGACATTAGTTGGTGTAGTACTGCTTGGAGTAGCTTGCTGTAGAGATTTGTGTACTCCGTAGTTGAGTGCCAAAATACTCATTTTCATGCAGTGCCAAAATACTCCTTTTAATGCAGGTTTTTTTAAATTAGGATTAGGAGTAGGATTAGTAGGAGTAGGAGTAAAATTAGGAGTATTAATTAAACTGAAACCTTCCCTTTAATTAATTAAAGAAAAGGTTTTTGTTTAATTATAACCAGTGTACTCCAACCAGCCTGAAACTATATGAAGTCTAGTGTAGTGCTCCAGCCTGGAACATTTTTAGTTAATTAAACTAAATGATCATACAAATGGTTTTCTCCTATCCTACTACTCTCCTATCATACAATAGCTATTTTAGTGTAGCAAGTGCAGCAGCTATTTCAAAATGTTCACTTGCAGCAACACTTGCTGAATCAGATTAGGTACTCCATCTGGAGACTTTAACTGAATCAGATTTGGTACTCCATTTGCTGTAGTACTCTAGTTAACTGAAACTAGTGACATCACTTGAAGCAACTTAAGTCTGAATAATCAAATTCATCATACACTGTTCATTAATCTAACTAAAATCCTTTTCTATTAATTAAACTATCTGAATTTTTCTGTTAATTAAACTAACTGAAACATTTTTATGTTAATTAAACTAACGGAAACCTTTTCTGTTAATTGAACACATGAAGTACAGTACGGGAAAGGCACGGTTAACTTGCATAAGTCTGCATTTGTAGTCTCTGTATTCTTCTGAATACTGATATGCTTTGTATAAATACAGTTAAGTGCTTTTAAAAGCACTTTGCTATGTGGCCTGGTTACTCTTTATCATGTTTCATATGGCCTAGTTGTTTCCTTTCTCAACATTTAAACTCTTAAGACATTGTTTATCAAGATCCATACATCGACAGATCAATACTCCAAACTGTTGATGGACAGATGGACATTAGTTGGTGTAGTACTGCTTGGAGTAGCTTGCTGTAGAGATTTGTGTACTCGGTAGTTGAGTGCCAAAATACTCATTTTCATGCAGTGCCAAAATACTCCTTTTAATGCAGGTTTTTTTAAATTAGGATTAGGAGTAGGATTAGTAGGAGTAGGAGTAAAATTAGGAGTATTAATTAAACTGAAACCTTCCCTTTAATTAATTAAAGAAAAGGTTTTTGTTTAATTATAACCAGTGTACTCCAACCAGCCTGAAACTATATGAAGTCTAGTGTAGTGCTCCAGCCTGAAACATTTTTAGTTAATTAAACTAAATTATCATACAAATGGTTTTCTCCTATCCTACTACTCTCCTATCATACAATAGCTGTTTTAGTGTAGCAAGTTCAGCAGCTATTTCAAAATGTTCACTTGCAGCAACACTTGCTGAATCAGATTAGGTACTCCATCTGGAGACTGTAACTGAATCAGATTTGGTACTCCATTTGCTGTAGTACTCTAGTTAAATGAAACTAGTGACATCACTTGAAGCAACTTAAGTCTGAATAATCAAATTCATCATACACTGTTCATTAATCTAACTAAAATCCTTTTCTGTTAATTAAACTATCTGAATTTTTCTGTTCATTAAACTAACTGAAACCTTTTTATGTTAATTAAACTAACGGAAACATTTTCTGTTAATTGAACACATGAAGTACAGTACGGGAAAGGCACGGTTAACTTGCATAAGTCTGGATTTGTAGTCTCTGTGTTCTTCTGAATACTGATATGCTTTGTATAAATACAGTTAAGTGCTTTTAAAAGCACTTTGCTATGTGGCCTGGTTACTCTTTATCATGTTTCATATGGCCTAGTTGTTTCCTTTCTCAAGATTTAAACTCTTAAGACATTGTTTATCAAGATCCATACATCGACAGATCAATACTCCAAACTGTTGATGGACAGATGGACATTAGTTGGTGTAGTACTGCTTGGAGTAGCTTGCTGTAGAGATTTGTGTACTCCGTAGTTGAGTGCCAAAATACTCATTTTCATGCAGTGCCAAAATACTCCTTTTAATGCAGGTTTTTTTAAATTAGGATTAGGAGTAGGATTAGTAGGAGTAGGAGTAAAATTAGGAGTATTAATTAAACTGAAACCTTCCCTTTAATTAATTAAAGAAAAGGTTTTTGTTTAATTATAACCAGTGTACTCCAACCAGCCTGAAACTATATGAAGTCTAGTGTAGTGCTCCAGCCTGGAACATTTTTAGTTAATTAAACTAAATGATCATACAAATGGTTTTCTCCTATCCTACTACTCTCCTATCATACAATAGCTATTTTAGTGTAGCAAGTGCAGCAGCTATTTCAAAATGTTCACTTGCAGCAACACTTGCTGAATCAGATTAGGTACTCCATCTGGAGACTTTAACTGAATCAGATTTGGTACTCCATTTGCTGTAGTACTCTAGTTAACTGAAACTAGTGACATCACTTGAAGCAACTTAAGTCTGAATAATCAAATTCATCATACACTGTTCATTAATCTAACTAAAATCCTTTTCTATTAATTAAACTATCTGAATTTTTCTGTTAATTAAACTAACTGAAACATTTTTCTGTTAATTAAACTAACGGAAACCTTTTCTGTTAATTGAACACATGAAGTACAGTACGGGAAAGGCACGGTTAACTTGCATAAGTCTGCATTTGTAGTCTCTGTATTCTTCTGAATACTGATATGCTTTGTATAAATACAGTTAAGTGCTTTTAAAAGCACTTTGCTATGTGGCCTGGTTACTCTTTATCATGTTTCATATGGCCTAGTTGTTTCCTTTCTCAACATTTAAACTCTTAAGACATTGTTTATCAAGATCCATACATCGACAGATCAATACTCCAAACTGTTGATGGACAGATGGACATTAGTTGGTGTAGTACTGCTTGGAGTAGCTTGCTGTAGAGATTTGTGTACTCGGTAGTTGAGTGCCAAAATACTCATTTTCATGCAGTGCCAAAATACTCCTTTTAATGCAGGTTTTTTTAAATTAGGATTAGGAGTAGGATTAGTAGGAGTAGGAGTAAAATTAGGAGTATTAATTAAACTGAAACCTTCCCTTTAATTAATTAAAGAAAAGGTTTTTGTTTAATTATAACCAGTGTACTCCAACCAGCCTGAAACTATATGAAGTCTAGTGTAGTGCTCCAGCCTGAAACATTTTTAGTTAATTAAACTAAATTATCATACAAATGGTTTTCTCCTATCCTACTACTCTCCTATCATACAATAGCTGTTTTAGTGTAGCAAGTTCAGCAGCTATTTCAAAATGTTCACTTGCAGCAACACTTGCTGAATCAGATTAGGTACTCCATCTGGAGACTTTAACTGAATCAGATTTGGTACTCCATTTGCTGTAGTACTCTAGTTAAATGAAACTAGTGACATCACTTGAAGCAACTTAAGTCTGAATAATCAAATTCATCATACACTATTCATTAATCTAACTAAAATCCTTTTCTATTAATTAAACTATCTGAATTTTTCTGTTCATTAAACTAACTGAAAGCTTTTTATGTTCATTAAACTAACGGAAGCCTTTTCTGTTAATTGAACACATGAAGTATAGTACGGGAAAGGCACTGTTAACTTGCATAAGTCTGCATTTGTAGTCTCGGTGTTCTTCTAAATACTGATATGCTTTGTATAAATACAGTTAAGTGCTTTTAAAAGCACTTTACTATGTGGCCTGGTTACTCTTTATCATGTTTCATATGGCCTAGTTGTTTCCTTTCTCAAGATTTAAACTCTTAAGACATTGTTTATCAAGATCCATACATCGACAGATCAATACTCCAAACTGTTGACGGACAGATGGACATTAGTTGGTGTAGTACTGCTTGGAGTAGCTTGCTGTAGAGATTTGTGTACTCCGTAGTTGAGTGCCAAAATACTCATTTTCATGCAGTGCCAAAATACTCCTTTTAATGCAGGTTTTTTTAAATTAGGATTAGGAATAGGATTAGTAGGAGTAGGAGTAAAATTAGGAGTATTAATTAAACTAAAACCTTCCCTTTAATTAATTAAAGAAAAGGTTTTTGTTTAATTATAACCAGTGTACTCCAACCAGCCTGAAACTATATGAAGTCTAGTGTAGTGCTCCAGCCTGAAACATTTTTAGTTAATTAAACTAAATGATCATACAAATGGTTTTCTCCTATCCTACTACTCTCCTATCATACAATAGCTATTTTAGTGTAGCAAGTGCAGCAGCTATTTCAAAATGTTCACTTGCAGCAACACTTGCTGAATCAGATTAGGTACTCCATCTGGAGACTTTAACTGAATCAGATTTGGTACTCCATTTGCTGTAGTACTCTAGTTAACTGAAACTAGTGACATCACTTGAAGCAACTTAAGTCTAAATAATCAAATTTATCATACACTGTTCATTAATCTAACTAAAATCCTTTTCTATTAATTAAACTATCTGAATTTTTCTGTTAATTAAACTAACTGAAACGTTTTTATGTTAATTAAACTAACGGAAACCTTTTCTGTTAATTGAACACATGAAGTACAGTACGGGAAAGGCACGGTTAACTTGCATAAGTCTGCATTTGTAGTCTCTGTGTTCTTCTGAATACTGATATATGCTTTGTATAAATACAGTTAAGTGCTTTTAAAAGCACTTTGCTATGTGGCCTGGTTACTCTTTATCATGTTTCATATGGCCTAGTTGTTTCCTTTCTCAACATTTAAACTCTTAAGACATTGTTTATCAAGATCCATACATCGACAGATCAATACTCCAAACTGTTGATGGACAGATGGACATTAGTTGGTGTAGTACTGCTTGGAGTAGCTTGCTGTAGAAATTTGTGTACTCCGTAGTTGAGTGCCAAAATACTCATTTTCATGCAGTGCCAAAATACTCCTTTTAATGCAGGTTTTTTTAAATTAGGATTAGGAGTAGGATTAGTAGGAGTAGGAGTAAAATTAGGAGTATTAATTAAACTGAAACCTTCCCTTTAATTAATTAAAGAAAAGGTTTTTGTTTAATTATAACCAGTGTACTCCAACCAGCCTGAAACTATATGAAGTCTAGTGTAGTGCTCCAGCCTGAAACATTTTTAGTTAATTAAACTAAATGATCATACAAATGGTTTTCTCCTATCCTACTACTCTCCTATCATACAATAGCTGTTTTAGTGGAGCAAGTGCAGCAGCTATTTCAAAATGTTCACTTGCAGCAACACTTGCTGAATCAGATTAGGTACTCCATCTGGAGACTTTAACTGAATCAGATTTGGTACTCCATTTGCTGTAGTACTCTAGTTAACTGAAACTAGTGACATCACTTGAAGCAACTTAAGTCTGAATAATCAAATTCATCATACACTGTTCATTAATCTAACTAAAATCCTTTTCTGTTAATTAAACGATCTGAATTTTTCTGTTAATTAAACTAACTGAAACCTTTTTATGTTAATTAAACTAACGGAAACCTTTTCTGTTAATTGAACACATGAAGTACAGTACGGGAAAGGCACGGTTAACTTGCATAAGTCTGCATTTGTAGTCTCTGTGTTCTTCTGAATACTGATATGCTTTGTATAAATACAGTTAAGTGCTTTTAAAAGCACTTTGCTATGTGGCCTGGTTACTCTTTATCATGTTTCATATGGCCTAGTTGTTTCCTTTCTCAAGATTTAAACTCTTAAGACATTGTTTATCAAGATCCATACATCGACAGATCAATACTCCAAACTGTTGATGGACAGATGGACATTAGTTGGTGTAGTACTGCTTGGAGTAGCTTGCTGTAGAGATTTGTGTACTCCGTAGATGAGTGCCAAAATACTCATTTTCATGCAGTGCCAAAATACTCCTTTTAATGCAGGTTTTTTTAAATTAGGATTAGGAGTAGGATTAGTAGGAGTAGGAGTAAAATTAGGAGTATTAATTAAACTGAAACCTTCCCTTTAATTAATTAAAGAAAAGGTTTTTGTTTAATTATAACCAGTGTACTCCAACCAGCCTGAAACTATATGAAGTATGGTGTAGTGCTCCAGCCTGAAACATTTTTAGTTAATTAAACTAAATGATCATACAAATGGTTTTCTCCTATCGTACTACTCTCCTATCATACAATAGCTGTTTTAGTGTAGCAAGTGCAGCAGCTATTTCAAAATGTTCACTTGCAGCAACACTTGCTGAATCAGATTAGGTACTCCATCTGGAGACTTTAACTGAATCAGATTTGGTACTCCATTTGCTGTAGTGCTCTAGTTAACTGAAACTAGTGACATCACTTGAAGCAACTTAAGTCTGAATAATCAAATTCATCATACACTGTTCATTAATCTAACTAAAATCCTTTTCTGTTAATTAAACTATCTGAATTTTTCTGTTCATTAAACTAACTGAAACCTTTTTATGTTAATCAAACTAACGGAAACCTTTTCTGTTAATTGAACACATGAAGTACAGTACGGGAAAGGCACTGTTAACTTGCATAAGTCTGCATTTGTAGTCTCTGTGTTCTTCTGAATACTGATATGCTTTGTATAAATACAGTTAAGTGCTTTTAAAAGCACTTTGCTATGTGGCCTGGTTACTCTTTATCATGTTTCATATGGCCTAGTTGTTTCCTTTCTCAAGATTTAAACTCTTAAGACATTGTTTATCAAGATCCATACATCGACAGATCAATACTCCAAACTGTTGATGGACAGATGGACATTAGTTGGTGTAGTACTGCTTGGAGTAGCTTGCTGTAGAGATTTGTGTACTCCGTAGTTGAGTGCCAAAATACTCATTTTCATGCAGTGCCAAAATACTCCTTTTAATGCAGGTTTTTTTAAATTAGGATTAGGAGTAGGATTAGTAGGAGTAGGAGTAAAATTAGGAGTATTAATTAAACTGAAACCTTCCCTTTAATTAATTAAAGAAAAGGTTTTTGTTTAATTATAACTAGTCTACTCCAACCAGCCTGAAACTATATGAAGTCTAGTGTAGTGCTCCAGCCTGAAACATTTTTAGTTAATTAAACTAAATGATCATACAAATGGTTTTCTCCTATCCTACTACTCTCCTATCATACAATAGCTGTTTTAGTGTAGCAAGTGCAGCAGCTATTTCAAAATGTTCACTTGCAGCAACACTTGCTGAATCAGATTAGGTACTCCATCTGGAGACTTTAACTGAATCAGATTTGGCACTCCATTTGCTGTAGTGCTCTAGTTAACTGAAACTAGTGACATCACTTGAAGCAACTTAAGTCTGAATAATCAAATTCATCATACACTGTTCATTAATCTAACTAAAATCCTTTTCTGTTAATTAAACTATCTGAATATTTCTGTTCATTAAACTAACTGAAACCTTTTTATGTTAATTAAACTAACGGAAACCTTTTCTGTTAATTGAACACATGAAGTACAGTACGGGAAAGGCACTGTTAACTTGCATAAGTCTGCATTTGTAGTCTCTGTGTTCTTCTGAATACTGATATGCTTTGTATAAATACAGTTAAGTGCTTTTAAAAGCACTTTGCTATGTGGCCTGGTTACTCTTTATCATGTTTCATATGGCCTAGTTGTTTCCTTTCTCAAGATTTAAACTCTTAAGACATTGTTTATCAAGATCCATACATCGACAGATCAATACTCCAAACTGTTGATGGACAGATGGACATTAGTTGGTGTAGTACTGCTTGGAGTAGCTTGCTGTAGAGATTTGTGTACTCCGTAGTTGAGTGCCAAAATACTCATTTTCATGCAGTGCCAAAATACTCCTTTTAATGCAGGTTTTTTTAAATTAGGATTAGGAGTAGGATTAGTAGGAGTAGGAGTAAAATTAGGAGTATTAATTAAACTGAAACCTTCCCTTTAATTAATTAAAGAAAAGGTTTTTGTTTAATTATAACTAGTGTACTCCAACCAGCCTGAAACTATATGAAGTCTAGTGTAGTGCTCCAGCCTGAAACATTTTTAGTTAATTAAACTAAATGATCATACAAATGGTTTTCTCCTATCCTACTACTCTCCTATCATACAATAGCTGTTTTAGTGTAGCAAGTGCAGCAGCTATTTCAAAATGTTCACTTGCAGCAACATTTGCTGAATCAGATTAGGTACTCCATCTGGAGACTTTAACTGAATCAGATTTGCCACTCCATTTGCTGTAGTGCTCTAGTTAACTGAAACTAGTGACATCACTTGAAGCAACTTAAGTCTGAATAATCAAATTCATCATACACTGTTCATTAATCTAACTAAAATCCTTTTCTGTTAATTAAACTATCTGAATTTTTCTGTTCATTAAACTAACTGAAACCTTTTTATGTTAATTAAACTAACGGAAACCTTTTCGTTTAATTGAACACATGAAGTACAGTACGGGAAAGGCACTGTTAACTTGCATAAGTCTGCATTTGTAGTCTCTGTGTTCTTCTGAATACTGATATGCTTTGTATAAATACAGTTAAGTGCTTTTAAAAGCACTTTGCTATGTGGCCTGGTTACTCTTTATCATGTTTCATATGGCCTAGTTGTTTCCTTTCTCAAGATTTAAACTCTTAAGACATTGTTTATCAAGATCCATACATCGACAGATCAATACTCCAAACTGTTGATGGACAGATGGACATTAGTTGGTGTAGTACTGCTTGGAGTAGCTTGCTGTAGAGATTTGTGTACTCCGTAGTTGAGTGCCAAAATACTCATTTTCATGCAGTGCCAAAATACTCCTTTTAATGCAGGTTTTTTTAAACTAGGATTAGGAGTAGGATTAGTAGGAGTAGGAGTAAAATTAGGAGTATTAATTAAACTGAAACCTTCCCTTTAATTAATTAAAGAAAAGGTTTTTGTTTAATTATAACCAGTGTACTCCAACCAGCCTGAAACTATATGAAGTCTAGTGTAGTGCTCCAGCCTGAAACATTTTTAGTTAATTAAACTAAATGATCATACAAATGGTTTTCTCCTATCCTACTACTCTCCTATCATACAATAGCTGTTTTAGTGTAGCAAGTGCAGCAGCTATTTCAAAATGTTCACTTGCAGCAACACTTGCTGAATCAGATTAGGTACTCCATCTGGAGACTTTAACTGAATCAGATTTGGTACTCCATTTGCTGTAGTACTCTAGTTAACTGAAACTAGTGACATCACTTGAAGCAACTTAAGTCTGAATAATCAAATTCATCATACACTGTTCATTAATCTAACTAAAATCCTTTTCTGTTAATTAAACTATCTGAATTTTTCTATTCATTAAACTAACTGAAACCTTTTTATGTTAATTAAACTAACGGAAACCTTTTCTGTTAATTGAACACATGAAGTACAGTACGGGAAAGGCACTGTTATCTTGCATAAGTCTGCATTTGTAGTCTCTGTGTTCTTCTGAATACTGATATGCTTTGTATAAATACAGTTAAGTGCTTTTAAAAGCACATTGCTATGTGGCCTGCTTACTCTTTATCATGTTTCATATGGCCTAGTTGTTTCCTTTCTCAAGATTTAAACTCTTAAGACATTGTTTATCAAGATCCATACATCGACAGATCAATACTCCAAACTGTTGATGGACAGATGGACATTAGTTGGTGTAGTACTGCTTGGAGTAGCTTGCTGTAGAGATTTGTGTACTCCGTAGTTGAGTGCCAAAATACTCATTTTCATGCAGTGCCAAAATACTCCTTTTAATGCAGGTTTTTTTAAATTAGGATTAGGAGTAGGATTAGTAGGAGTAGGAGTAAAATTAGGAGTATTAATTAAACTGAAACCTTCCCTTTAATTAATTAAAGAAAAGGTTTTTGTTTAATTATAACCAGTGTACTCCAACCAGCCTGAAACTATATGAAGTCTAGTGTAGTGCTCCAGCCTGAAACATTTTTAGTTAATTAAACTAAATGATCATACAAATGGTTTTCTCCTATCCTACTACTCTCCTATCATACAATAGCTATTTTAGTGTAGTAAGTGCAGCAGCTATTTCAAAATGTTCACTTGCAGCAACACTTGCTGAATCAGATTAGGTACTCCATCTGGAGACTTTAACTGAATGAGATTTGGTACTCCATTTGCTGTAGTACTCTAGTTAACTGAAACTAGTGACATCACTTGAAGCAACTTAAGTCTGAATAATCAAATTCATCATACACTGTTCATTAATCTAACTAAAATCCTTTTCTATTAATTAAACTATCTGAATTTTTCTGTTAATTAAACTAACTGAAACGTTTTTATGTTAATTAAACTAACGGAAACCTTTTCTGTTAATTGAACACATGAAGTACAGTACGGGAAAGGCACGGTTAACTTGCATAAGTCTGCATTTGTAGTCTCTGTGTTCTTCTGAATACTGATATGCTTTGTATAAATACAGTTAAGTGCTTTTAAAAGCACTTTGCTATGTGGCCTGGTTACTCTTTATCATGTTTCATATGGCCTAGTTGTTTCCTTTCTCAACATTTAAACTCTTAAGACATTGTTTATCAAGATCCATACATCGACAGATCAATACTCCAAACTGTTGATGGACAGATGGACATTAGTTGGTGTAGTACTGCTTGGAGTAGCTTGCTGTAGAGATTTGTGTACTCGGTAGTTGAGTGCCAAAATACTCATTTTCATGCAGTGCCAAAATACTCCTTTTAATGCAGGTTTTTTTAAATTAGGATTAGGAGTAGGATTAGTAGGAGTAGGAGTAAAATTAGGAGTATTAATTAAACTGAAACCTTCCCTTTAATTAATTAAAGAAAAGGTTTTTGTTTAATTATAACCAGTGTACTCCAACCAGCCTGAAACTATATGAAGTCTAGTGTAGTGCTCCAGCCTGAAACATTTTTAGTTAATTAAACTAAATGATCATACAAATGGTTTTCTCCTATCCTACTACTCTCCTATCATACAATAGCTATTTTAGTGTAGCAAGTGCAGCAGCTATTTCAAAATGTTCACTTGCAGCAACACTTGCTGAATCAGATTAGGTACTCCATCTGGAGACTTTAACTGAATCAGATTTGGTACTCCATTTGCTGTAGTACTCTAGTTAACTGAAACTAGTGACATCACTTGAAGCAACTTAAGTCTGAATAATCAAATTCATCATACATTGTTCATTAATCTAACTAAAATCCTTTTCTATTAATTAAACTATCTGAATTTTTCTGTTCATTAAACTAACTGAAACCTTTTTATGTTAATTAAACTAACGGAAACCTTTTCTGTTAATTGAACACATGAAGTACAGTACGGGAAAGGCACTGTTATCTTGCATAAGTCTGCATTTGTAGTCTCTGTGTTCTTCTGAATACTGATATGCTTTGTATAAATACAGTTAAGTGATTTTAAAAGCACTTTGCTATGTGGCCTGGTTACTCTTTATCATGTTTCATATGGCCTAGTTGTTTCCTTTCTCAAGATTTAAACTCTTAAGACATTGTTTATCAAGATCCATACATCGACAGATCAATACTCCAAACTGTTGATGGACAGATGGACATTAGTTGGTGTAGTACTGCTTGGAGTAGCTTGCTGTAGAGATTTGTGTACTCCGTAGTTGAGTGCCAAAATACTCATTTTCATGCAGTGCCAAAATACTCCTTTTAATGCAGGTTTTTTTAAATTAGGATTAGGAGTAGGATTAGTAGGAGTAGGAGTAAAATTAGGAGTATTAATTAAACTGAAACCTTCCCTTTAATTAATTAAAGAAAAGGTTTTTGTTTAATTATAACCAGTGTACTCCAACCAGCCTGAAACTATATGAAGTCTAGTGTAGTGCTCCAGCCTGAAACATTTTTAGTTAATTAAACTAAATGATCATACAAATGATTTTCTCCTATCCTACTACTCTCCTATCATACAAT
This sequence comes from Triticum dicoccoides, assembly GCF_002162155.2. Taxonomy (NCBI): domain Eukaryota; kingdom Viridiplantae; phylum Streptophyta; class Magnoliopsida; order Poales; family Poaceae; genus Triticum; species Triticum dicoccoides. The sequence continues at coordinate 8,143,923 of NC_041384.1, read as the reverse complement.
AGCTGTTTTAGTGTAGCAAGTGCAGCAGCTATTTCAAAATGTTCACTTGCAGCAACACTTGCTGAATCAGATTAGGTACTCCATTTGGAGACTTTAACTGAATCAGATTTGGTACTCCATTTGTTGTAGTACTCTAGTTAACTGAAACTAGTGACATCACTTGAAGCAACTTAAGTCTGAATAATCAAATTCATCATACACTGTTCATTAATCTAACTAAAATCCTTTTCTGTTAATTAAACTATCTGAATTTTTCTGTTCATTAAACTAACTGAAACCTTTTTATGTTAATTAAACTAAGGGAAACCTTTTCTGTTAATTGAACACATGAAGTACAGTACGGGAAAGGCACTGTTAACTTGCATAAGTCTGCATTTGTAGTCTCTGTGTTCTTCTGAATACTGATATGCTTTGTATAAATACAGTTAAGTGCTTTTAAAAGCACTTTGCTATGTGGCCTGGTAACTCTTTATCATGTTTCATATGGCGTAGTTGTTTCCTTTCTCAAGATATAAACTCTTAAGACATTGTTTATCAAGATCCATACATCGACAGATCAATACTCCAAACTGTTGATGGACAGATGGACATTAGTTGGTGTAGTACTGCTAGGAGTAGCTTGCTGTAGAGATTTGTGTACTCCGTAGTTGAGTGCCAAAATACTCATTTTCATGCAGTGCCAAAATACTCCTTTTAATGCAGGTTTTTTTAAATTAGGATTAGGAGTAGGATTAGTAGGAGTAGGAGTAAAATTAGGAGTATTAATTAAACTGAAACCTTCCCTTTAATTAATTAAAGAAAAGGTTTTTGTTTAATTATAACCAGTGTACTCCAACCAGCCTGAAACTATATGAAGTCTAGTGTAGTGCTCCAGCCTGAAACATTTTTAGTTAATTAAACTAAATGATCATACAAATGGTTTTCTCCTATCCTACTACTCTCCTATCATACAATAGCTGTTTTAGTGTAGCAAGTGCAGCAGCTATTTCAAAATGTTCACTTGCAGCAACACTTGCTGAATCAGATTAGGTACTCCATCTGGAGACTTTAACTGAATCAGATTTGGCACTCCATTTGCTGTAGTGCTCTAGTTAACTGAAACTAGTGACATCACTTGAAGCAACTTAAGTCTGAATAATCAAATTCATCATACACTGTTCATTAATCTAACTAAAATCCTTTTCTGTTAATTAAACTATCTGAATATTTCTGTTCATTAAACTAACTGAAACCTTTTTATGTTAATTAAACTAACGGAAACCTTTTCTGTTAATTGAACACATGAAGTACAGTACGGGAAAGGCACTGTTAACTTGCATAAGTCTGCATTTGTAGTCTCTGTGTTCTTCTGAATACTGATATGCTTTGTATAAATACAGTTAAGTGCTTTTAAAAGCACTTTGCTATGTGGCCTGGTTACTCTTTATCATGTTTCATATGGCCTAGTTGTTTCCTTTCTCAAGATTTAAACTCTTAAGACATTGTTTATCAAGATCCATACATCGACAGATCAATACTCCAAACTGTTGATGGACAGATGGACATTAGTTGGTGTAGTACTGCTTGGAGTAGCTTGCTGTAGAGATTTGTGTACTCCGTAGTTGAGTGCCAAAATACTCATTTTCATGCAGTGCCAAAATACTCCTTTTAATGCAGGTTTTTTTAAATTAGGATTAGGAGTAGGATTAGTAGGAGTAGGAGTAAAATTAGGAGTATTAATTAAACTGAAACCTTCCCTTTAATTAATTAAAGAAAAGGTTTTTGTTTAATTATAACCAGTGTACTCCAACCAGCCTGAAACTATATGAAGTCTAGTGTAGTGCTCCAGCCTGAAACATTTTTAGTTAATTAAACTAAATGATCATGAAATGGTTTTCTCCTATCCTACTACTCTCCTATCATACAATAGCTATTTTAGTGTAGCAAGTGCAGCAGCTATTTCAAAATGTTCACTTGCAGCAACACTTGCTGAATCAGATTAGGTACTCCATCTGGAGACTTTAACTGAATCAGATTTGGTACTCCATTTGCTGTAGTGCTCTAGTTAACTGAAACTAGTGACATCACTTGAAGCAACTTAAGTCTGAATAATCAAATTCATCATACATTGTTCATTAATCTAACTAAAATCCTTTTCTGTTAATTAAACTATCTGAATTTTTCTGTTAATTAAACTAACTGAAACGTTTTTATGTTAATTAAACTAACGGAAACCTTTTCTGTTAATTGAACACATGAAGTACAGTACGGGAAAGGCACGGTTAACTTGCATAAGTCTGCATTTGTAGTCTCTGTGTTCTTCTGAATACTGATATGCTTTGTATAAATACAGTAAAGTGCTTTTAAAAGCACTTTGCTATGTGGCATGGTTACTCTTTATCATGTTTCATATGGCCTAGTTGTTTCCTTTCTCAAGATTTAAACTCTTAAGACATTGTTTATCAAGATCCATACATCGACAGATCAATACTCCAAACTGTTGATGGACAGATGGACATTAGTTGGTGTAGTACTGCTTGGAGTAGCTTGCTGTAGAGATTTGTGTACTCCGTAGTTGAGTGCCAAAATACTCATTTTCATGCAGTGCCAAAATACTCCTTTTAATGCAGGTTTTTTTAAATTAGGATTAGGAGTAGGATTAGTAGGAGTAGGAGTAAAATTAGGAGTATTAATTAAACTGAAACCTTCCCTTTAATTAATTAAAGAAAAGGTTTTTGTTTAATTATAACCAGTGTACTCCAACCAGCCTGAAACTATATGAAGTCTAGTGTAGTGCTCCAGCCTGAAACATTTTTAGTTAATTAAACTAAATGATCATACAAATGGTTTTCTCCTATCCTACTACTCTCCTATCATACAATAGTTGTTTTAGTGTAGCAAGTGCAGCAGCTATTTCAAAATGTTCACTTGCAGCAACACTTGCTGAATCAGATTAGGTACTCCATCTGGAGACTTTAACTGAATCAGATTTGGTACTCCATTTGCTGTAGTGCTCTAGTTAACTGAAACTAGTGACATCACTTGAAGCAACTTAAGTCTGAATAATCAAATACATCATACACTGTTCATTAATCTAACTAAAATCCTTTTCTGTTAATTAAACTATCTGAATTTTTCTGTTCATTAAACTAACTGAAACCTTTTTATGTTAATTAAACTAACGGAAACCTTTTCTGTTAATTGAACACATGAAGTACAGTACGGGAAAGGCACTGTTAACTTGCATAAGTCTGCATTTGTAGTCTCTGTGTTCTTCTGAATACTGATATGCTTTGTATAAATAAAGTTAAGTGCTTTTAAAAGCACTTTGCTATGTGGCCTGGTTACTCTTTATCATGTTTCATATGGCCTAGTTGTTTCCTTTCTCAAGATTTGAACTCTTAAGACATTGTTTATCAAGATCCATATCAATACTCCAAATTGTTGATGGACAGATGGACATTAGTTGGTGCAGTACTGCTTGGAGTAGCTTGTTGTAGAGATTTGTGTACTCCGTAGTTGAGTGCCAAAATACTCATTTTCATGCAGTGCCAAAATACTCCTTTTAATGCAGGTTTTTTTAAATTAGGATTAGGAGTAGGATTAGTAGGAGTAGGAGTAAAATTAGGAGTATTAATTAAACTGAAACCTTCCCTTTAATTAATTAAACAAAAGGTTTTTGTTTAATTATAACCAGTGTACTCCAACCAGCCTGAAACTATATGAAGTCTAGTGTAGTGCTCTAGCCTGAAACATTTTTAGTTAATTAAACTAAATGATCATACAAATGGTTTTCTCCTATCCTACTACTCTCCTATCATACAATAGCTGTTTTAGTGTAGCAAGTGCAGCAGCTATTTCAAAATGTTCACTTGCAGCAACACTTGCTGAATCAGATTAGGTACTCCATCTGGAGACTTTAACTGAATCAGATTTGGTACTCCATTTGCTGTAGTACTCTAGTTAACTGAAACTAGTGACATCACTTGAAGCAACTTAAGTCTGAATAATCAAATTCATCATACACTGTTCATTAATCTTACTAAAATCCTTTTCTGTTAATTAAACTATCTGAATTTTTCTGTTCATTAAACTAACTGAAACCTTTTTATGTTAATTAAACTAACGGAAACCTTTTTCTGTTAATTGAACACATGAAGTACAGTACGGGAAAGGGACTGTTAACTTGCATAAGTCTGCATTTGTAGTCTCTGTGTTCTTCTGAATACTGATATGCTTTGTATAAATACAGTTAAGTGCTTTTAAAAGCACTTTGCTATGTGGCCTGGTTACTCTTTATCATGTTTCATATGGCCTAGTTGTTTCCTTTCTCAAGATTTAAACTCTTAAGACATTGTTTATCAAGATCCATACATCGACAGATCAATACTCCAAACTGTTGATGGACAGATGGACATTAGTTGGTGTAGTACTGCTTGGAGTAGCTTGCTGTAGAGATTTGTGTACTCCGTAGTTGAGTGCCAAAATACTCATTTTCATGCAGTGCCAAAATACTCCTTTTAATGCAGGTTTTTTTAAATTAAGATTAGGAGTAGGATTAGTAGGAGTAGGAGTAAAATTAGGAGTATTAATTAAACTGAAACATTCCCTTTAATTAATTAAAGAAAAGGTTTTTGTTTAATTATAACCAGTGTACTCCAACCAGCCTGAAACTATATGAAGTCTAGTGTAGTGCTCCAGCCTGAAACATTTTTAGTTAATTAAACTAAATGATCATACAAATGGTTTTCTCCTATCCTACTACTCTCCTATCATACAACAGCTGTTTTAGTGTAGCAAGTGCAGCAGCTATTTCAAAATGTTCACTTGCAGCAACACTTGCTGAATCAGATTAGGTACTCCATCTGGAGACTTTAACTGAATCAGATTTGGTACTCCATTTGTTGTAGTACTCTAGTTAACTGAAACTAGTGACATCACTGGAAGCAACTTAAGTCTGAATAATCAAATTCATCATACATTGTTCATTAATCTAACTAAAATCCTTTTCTGTTAATTAAACTATCTGAACTTTTCTATTAATTAAACTAACTGAAACCTTTTTACGTTAATTAAACTAGCGGAAACCTTTTCTGTTAATTGAACACATGAAGTACAGTACGGGAAAGGCACTGTTAACTTGCATAAGTCTGCATTTGTAGTCTCTGTGTTCTTCTGAATACTGGTATGCTTTGTATAAATACAGTTAAGTGCTTTTAAAAGCACTTTGCTATGTGGCCTGGTTACTCTTTATCATGTTTCATATGGCCTAGTTGTTTCCTTTCTCAAGATTTAAACTCTTAAGACATTGTTTATCAAGATCCATACATCGACAGATCAATACTCCAAACTGTTGATGGACAGATGGACATTAGTTGGTGTAGTACTGCTTGGAGTAGCTTGCTGTAGAGATTTGTGTACTCCGTAGTTGAGTGCCAAAATACTCATTTTCATGCAGTGCCAAAATACTCCTTTTAATGCAGGTTTTTTTAATTAGGATTAGGAGTAGGATTAGTAGGAGTAGGAGTAAAATTAGGAGTATTAATTAAACTGAAACCTTCCCTTTAATTAATTAAAGAAAAGGTTTTTGTTTAATTATAACGAGTGTACTCCAACCAGCCTGAAACTATATGAAGTCTAGTGTAGTGCTCCAGCCTGAAACATTTTTAGTTAATTAAACTAAATGATCATACAAATGGTTTTCTCCTATCCTACTACTCTCCTATCATACAATAGCTGTTTTAGTGTAGCAAGTGCAGCAGTGTGACGCCCCCGATTCAATCGTACACTAATCATGCACGCAAACGTGTACGATCAAGATCAGGGACTCACGGGAAGATATCACAACACAACTCTAAAACATAAATAAGTCATACAAGCATCATAATACAAGCCAGGGGCCTCGAGGGCTCGAATACAATTGCTCGATCATAGACGAGTCAGCGGAAGCAACAATATCTGAGTACAGACATAAGTTAAACAAGTTTGCCTTAAGAAGGCTAGCACAAACTGGGATACAGATCGAAAGAGGCGCAGGCCTCCTGCCTGGGATCCTCCTAAACTACTCCCGGTCGTCATCAGCGGGCAGCACGTAGTAGTAGGCACCTCCGGTGTAGTAGGGGTCGTCGTCGACGATGGCGTTTGGCTCCTGGACTCCAGCATCTGGTTGCGACAACCAGAAAGAAAGGAAAGGGGGAAAAGGGGGGAAGAAAGCAACCGTGAGTACTCATCCAAAGTACTCGCAAGCAAGGAACTACACTACATATGCATGGGTATATGTGTAAGGAGGCCATATCAGTGGACTGAACTGCAGAATGCCAGAATAAGAGGGGGATAGCTAATCCTGTCGAAGACTACGCTTCTGGCAGCCTTCGTCTTGCAGCATGTAGGAGAGAGTAGATTGAAGTACTCCAAGTAGCATCTCCAAGTAGCATCTCCAAGAGCATCGCGTAGCATAATCCTACCCGGCGATCCTCTCCTCGTCGCCCTGTGGAAAAGCGATCACCGGGTTGTCTGTGGAACTTGGAAGGGTGTGTTTTATTAAGTATCCGGTTCTAGTTGTCATAAGGTCAAGGTACAACTCCAAGTCGTCCTGTTACCGAAGATCATGGCTATTCGAATAGATTAACTTCCCTGCAGGGGTGCACCAACTTACCCAACACGCTTGATCCCATTTGGCCGGACACACTTTCCTGGGTCATGCCCGGCCTCAGAAGATCAACACGTCGCAGCCCCACCTAGGCAAAACAGAGAGGCCAGCATGCCGGTCTAAACCTAAGCACACAGGGGTCTGGGCCCATCGCCCATAGCACACCTGCACGTTGCGAGGGCGGCCGGAAGCAGAACTAGCCCCCTTAATACAAGAGCAGGCTTACGTTCCAATCCGGCGCGCGTCGCTCCGTCGCTGACGTCTGAAGTGCTTCGGCTGATACCACGACGCCGGGATACCCATAACTACTCCCACGTAGATGGTTAGTGCGTATAGGCTCGTAGCCGACTCAGATCAAATACCAAGATCTCGTTAAGCGTGTCAAATATCCGCGAACGCTGACCAGGGCCAAGCCCACCTCTCTCCTAGGTGGTCTCAACCTGCCCTATCGCTCCGCCACAAAGTAACAGTCGGGGGCCGTCGGGAACCCAGGCCCACCTCTACCGGGATGGAGCCACCTGTCCTTTCAGCCCCCTCATCAGAATCACTTGCAGGTACTCATCAAGCTGACCCGACTTTAGTCACCATCTGTATAGTATGTACGTATGTATAGTATATACCCGTGATCACCTCCCGAGTGACCACGGCCCAATAGTATAGCAAGGCAGACTGACAAGAATGTAGGGCCAATGATGATAAACTAGCATCCTATACTAAGCATTGAGGTTTGCAGGTAAGGTATCAACAGATGTAGCAACAATGTCAGGCTATGCAACAGAATAGGATTAATCAAAACAGTAACATGCTACACTACTCTAATGCAAGCAGTAGAGGGTAGAATAGGCGATATCTGGTGATCAAAGGGGGGGCTTGCCTGGTTGCTCTGGCAAGAGAGAGGGGTCGTCAACTCCGTAGTCGAACTGGTCAGCAGCAGCGTCGGTCTCGTAGTCTACCGAGAGAAGAGGGGGAAGAAATAATGAATACAGAGCAAACAAAGCATCACAAAATATAACAAGGCAATACGCGGTGTTCGGTGTGCCCTAACGCGGTAGTAGGTGATACCGGTGAAGGGGGGAAAACATCCGGGAAAGTATTCCCGGTGTTTCGTGTTTTCTAACAGATGAACCGGAGGGGGAAAGTTGCGGGTTTGATATGTTAGGGGCGTGTGGTGGACGAACGGGCTACGTATCCGGGTTCGTCTCGTCGTTCTGAGCAACTTTCATGTTGAAAATAATTTAATCCGAGTTACGGATTAAAAGATATGATTTTCTAAAGATTTTATTAATTTCTAGAATTTAGTTAATTATTTAATTTAGTTCAAAATTTGGTTTTATGACATCAGCATGATCTCATGCTGATGTCATCAGTCAACAGAGTTGACTGGTCAACCTGACATGTGGGTCCAGGGGGACCCACCTGTCATTCTCTATGATTAACTAAAACAGATTAATTAGCTTAATTAGTGATTAGGTTAATCTAATCAAGATTAATTAACTTAATTAATTACTTAATTAATTAATTAATATTTTAATTATTTTAGTTATTATTTATTTATTTATTTAATATATTTTATATATTTTTTTTCTAATTCCTTTTCTTTTCTTTCTTTCTTTTTTTTAACCGTTCTGGGGCGGGGCCCCCTAGTCAGTGGCCTGGGGGGGCCTAGCGGTGGCTACGGGCGCAGGCACCCGGCCCGATTGGGCAATGCCCAGATCGACAGGGGGAGGCGCCGGCCACGGGCACGGCAAGCCCGGTCGACGCGGGCGGCCGGTGGGCGAGCACGGCGCGCGCGGAGCCTCAGCACGGGGCGTCGGTGAGTGTGCACGGGAAGGCGAGCACGGGCGGACGGGCGAGGCGCGACGGCCGTCGTGATCGGTGCAGGGAGGCAGCGCAGGGCGAGGATGACTCGGGCACGAGGGGGGCTCGGCGCAAAGGGCGTGCGGGGCATGGTGAGAGCGTGCTCACCGCGGGCGCGCGTGTGGGGGCGTCTCCTGTGCGGTGACCGCGAGCGAGACGGGAAGCAAAGAAGGGGAGAGGCCCAGGGCCTCACCGGCGTTGATGGGGAGAGGGGGCGCCGAGGCTTGCTGGCGGCCGGCGGGGAAGAGGCCGAGGACGCGAGGTCCGGCGAGGAGGGGGGTCGAGGTGGCGTCCGACGCGGGGCAGGGCGTGGCGACGCCGGTGAAGACGGTGGGGCGGCTCCGGCGAGGTGGCGTCACGGGGGAGGACGGAGGCGCGGTGGGGCGGCAACGAGCGACGGGGCGGGAGGTAGGAGGAGCACGGGCTTGGGCGCTGCCCTGCACGCGCGCTAGTGTGTGGCGGCGCGTGGGGAGCGAGGGAGGAGAGGAATGGGGTTGGGGGTCTAGGGTTCGGGGAATGGAGAGGCAGGCCATATAGGCCACGGCCGGGGTGGGCCGGTTGGCTGGCTAGCTAGCTGGGCCTCATGGCCCAGCGGGGGGGGGGGGTTCTGGTCTTCTGTTTTTTTGTTTGTTTTGTTTGTTTTCTTTTATTTATTTTCTCCTCTGTTTTAATTCAATTTAAAATATTTATGCATCTTATAAAACTGTGTCTTCTACACCATAATTATCTATGTAATATCTAGTACAAACCGAACAATTTTATTTTAATGTTTGAAAACTTTTATTATTTACCAAATTTTCAATTTGAATTTGAATCGGTTTTGAACTAACTCGAGATTAGCAACTATAATCGAGGTGACGTGGCATCACTAGCAGAGGATCACTGTAGCTTAATTACCCGGGCGTCACAAGCAGCTATTTCAAAATGTTCACTTGCAGCAACACTTGCTGAATCAGATTAGGTACTCCATCTGGAGACTTTAACTGAATCAGATTTGGTACTCCATTTGCTGTAGTACTCTAGTTAACTGAAACTAGTGACATCACTTGAAGCAACTTAAGTCTGAATAATCAAATTCATCATACACTGTTCATTAATCTAACTAAAATCCTTTTCTATTAACTAAACTATCTGAATTTTTCTGTTAATTAAACTAACTGAAACGTTTTTATGTTAATTAAACTAACGGAAACCTTTTCTGTTAATTGAACACATTAAGTACAGTACGGGAAAAGCACGGTTAACTTGCCTAAGTCTGCATTTGTAGTCTCTGTGTTCTTCTGAATACTGATATGCTTTGTATAAATACAGTTAAGTGCTTTTAAAAGCACTTTGCTATGTGGCCTGGTTACTCTTTATCATGTTTCATATGGCCTAGTTGTTTCCTTTCTCAACATTTAAACTCTTAAGACATTGTTTATCAAGATCCATACATCGACAGATCAATACTCCAAACTGTTGATGGACAGATGGACATTAGTTGGTGTAGTACTGCTTGGAGTAGCTTGCTGTAGAGATTTGTGTACTCCATAGTTGAGTGCCAAAATACTCATTTTCATGCAGTGCCAAAATACTCCTTTTAATGCAGGGTTTTTTAAATTAGGATTAGGAGTAGGATTAGTAGGAGTAGGAGTAAAATTAGGAGTATTAATTAAACTAAAACCTTCCCTTTAATTAATTAAAGAAAAGGTTTTTGTTTAATTATAACCAGTGTACTCCAACCAGCCTGAAACTATATGAAGTCTAGTGTAGTGCTCCAGCCTGAAACATTTTTAGTTAATTAAACTAAATGATCATACAAATGGTTTTCTCCTATCCTGCTACTCTCCTATCATACAATAGTTGTTTTAGTGTAGCAAGTGCAGCAGATATTTCAAAATGTTCACTTGCAGCAACACTTGCTGAATCAGATTAGGTACTCCATCTGGAGACTTTAACTGAATCAGATTTGGTACTCCATTTGCTGTAGTACTCTAGTTAACTGAAACTAGTGACATCACTTGAAGCAACTTAAGTCTGAATAATCAAATTCATCATACATTGTTCATTAATCTAACTAAAATCCTTTTCTGTTAATTAAACTATCTGAATTTTTCTGTTAATTAAACTAACTGAAACCTTTTTATGTTAATTAAACTAACGGAAACCTTTTCTGTTAATTGAACACATGAAGTACAGTATGGGAAAGGCACGGTTAACTTGCATAAGTCTGCATTTGTAGTCTCTGTGTTCTTCTGAATACTGATATGCTTTGTATAAATACAGTTAAGTGCTTTTAAAAGCACTTTGCTATGTGGCCTGGTTACTCTTTATCATGTTTCATATGGCCTAGTTGTTTCCTTTCTCAAGATTTAAACTCTTAAGACATTGTTTATCAAGATCCATACATCGACAGATCAATACTCCAAACTATTGATGGACAGATGGACATTAGTTGGTGTAGTAGTGCTTGGAGTAGCTTGCTGTAGAGATTTGTGTACTCCGTAGTTGAGTGCCAAAATACTCATTTTCATGCAGTGCCAAAATACTCCTTTTAATGCAGGGTTTTTTAAATTAGGATTAGGAGTAGGATTAGTAGGAGTAGGTGTAAAATTAGGAGTATTAATTAAACTGAAACCTTCCCTTTAATTAATTAAAGAAAAGGTTTTTGTTTAATTATAACCAGTGTACTCCAACCAGCCTGAAACTATATGAAGTCTAGTGTAGTGCTCCAGCCTGAAACATTTTTAGTTAATTAAACTAAATGATCATACAAATGGTTTTCTCCTATCCTACTACTCTCCTATCCTACAATAGCTGTTTTAGTGTAGCAAGTGCAGCAGCTATTTCAAAATGTTCACTTGCAGCAACACTTGCTGAATCAGATTAGGTACTCCATCTGGAGACTTTAACTGAATCAGATTTGGTACTCCATTTGCTGTAGTACTCTAGTTAACTGAAACTAGTGACATCACTTGAAGCAACTTAAGTCTGAATAATCAAATTCATCATACACTGTTCATTAATCTAACTAAAATCCTTTTCTGTTAATTAAACTATCTGAATTTTTCTGTTCATTAAACTAACTGAAACCTTTTTATGTTAATTAAACTAACGGAAACCTTTTCTGTTAATTGAACACATGAAGTACAGTACGGGAAAGGCACTGTTAACTTGCATAAGTCTGCATTTGTAGTCTCTGTGTTCTTCTGAATACTGATATGTTTTGTATAAATACAGTTAAGTGCTTTTAAAAGCACTTTGCTATGTGGCCTGGTTACTCTTTATCATGTTTCATATGGCCTAGTTGTTTCCTTTCTCAAGATTTAAACTCTTAAGACATTGTTTATCAAGATCCATACATCGACAGATCAATACTCCAAACTGTTGATGGACAGATGGACATTAGTTGGTGTAGTACTGCTTGGAGTAGCTTGCTGTAGAGATTTGTGTACTCCGTAGTTGAGTGCCAAAATACTCATTTTCATGCAGTGCCAAAATACTCCTTTTAATGCAGGTTTTTTTAAATTAGGATTAGGAGTAGGATTAGTAGGAGTCGGAGTAAAATTAGGAGTATTAATTAAATTGAAACCTTCCCTTTAATTAATTAAAGAAAAGGTTTTTGTTTAATTATAACCAGTGTACTCCAACCAGCCTGAAACTATATGAAGTCTAGTGTAGTGCTCCAGCCTGAAACATTTTTAGTTAATTAAACTAAATGATCATACAAATGGTTTTCTCCTATCCTACTACTCTCCTATCATACAATAGCTGTTTTAGTGTAGCAAGTGCAGCAGCTATTTCAAAATGTTCACTTGCAGCAACACTTGCTGAATCAGATTAGGTACTCCATCTGGAGACTTTAACTGAATCAGATTTGGTACTCCATTTGCTGTAGTACTCTAGTTAACTGAAACTAGTGACATCACTTGAAGCAACTTAAGTCTGAATAATCAAATTCATCATACATTGTTCATTAATCTAACTAAAATCCTTTTCTGTTAATTAAACTATCTGAATTTTTCTGTTCATTAAACTAACTGAAACCTTTTTATGTTAATCAAACTAACGGAAGCCTTTTCTGTTAATTGAACACATGAAGTACAGTACGGGAAAGGCACTGTTAACTTGCATAAGTCTGCATTTGTAGTCTCTGTGTTCTTCTGAATACTGATATGCTTTGTATAAATACAGTTAAGTGCTTTTAAAAGCACTTTGCTATGTGGCCTGGTTACTCTTTATCATGTTTCATATGGCCTAGTTGTTTCCTTTCTCAAGATTTAAACTCTTAAGACATTGTTTATCAAGATCCATACATCGACAGATGAATACTCCAAACTGTTGATGGACAGATGGGCATTAGTTGGTGTAGTACTGCTTGGAGTAGCTTGCTGTAGAGATTTGTGTACTCCGTAGTTGAGTGCCAAAATACTCATTTTCATGCAGTGCCAAAATACTCCTTTTAATGCAGGTTTTTTTAAATTAGGATTAGGAGTAGGATTAGTAGGAGTCAGAGTAAAATTAGGAGTATTAATTAAACTGAAACCTTCCCTTTAATTAATTAAAGAAAAGGTTTTTGTTTAATTATAACCAGTGTACTCCAACCAGCCTGAAACTATATGAAGTCTAGTGTAGTGCTCCAGCCTGAAACATTTTTAGTTAATTAAACTAAATGATCATACAAATGATTTTCTCCTATCCTACTACTCTCCTATCATACAATAGTTGTTTTAGTGTAGCAAGTGCAGCAGCTATTTCAAAATGTTCACTTGCAGCAACACTTGCTGAATCAGATTAGGTACTCCATTTGGAGACTTTAACTGAATCAGATTTGGTACTCCATTTGTTGTAGTACTCTAGTTAACTGAAACTAGTGACATCACTTGAAGCAACTTAAGTCTGAATAATCAAATTCATCATACACTGTTCATTAATCTAACTAAAATCCTTTTCTGTTAATTAAACTATCTGAATTTTTCTGTTCATTAAACTAACTGAAACCTTTTTATGTTAATTAAACTAAGGGAAACCTTTTCTGTTAATTGAACACATGAAGTACAGTACGGGAAAGGCACTGTTAACTTGCATAAGTCTGCATTTGTAGTCTCTGTGTTCTTCTGAATACTGATATGCTTTGTATAAATACAGTTAAGTGCTTTTAAAAGCACTTGGCTATGTGGCCTGGTAACTCTTTATCATGTTTCATATGGCGTAGTTGTTTCCTTTCTCAAGATTTAAACTCTTAAGACATTGTTTATCAAGATCCATACATCGACAGATCAATACTCCAAACTGTTGATGGACAGATGGACATTAGTTGGTGTAGTACTGCTAGGAGTAGCTTGCTGTAGAGATTTGTGTACTCCGTAGTTGAGTGCCAAAATACTCATTTTCATGCAGTGCCAAAATACTCCTTTTAATGCAGGTTTTTTTTAAATTAGGATTAGGAGTAGGATTAGTAGGAGTAGGAGTAAAATTAGGAGTATTAATTAAACTGAAACCTTCCCTTTAATTAATTAAAGAAAAGGTTTTTGTTTAATTATAACCAGTGTACTCCAACCAGCCTGAAACTATATGAAGTCTAGTGTAGTGCTCCAGCCTGAAACATTTTTAGTTAATTAAACTAAATGATCATACAAATGGTTTTCTCCTATCCTACTACTCTCCTATCATACAATAGCTGTTTTAGTGTAGCAAGTGTAGCAGCTATTTCAAAACGTTCACTTGCAGCAACACTTGCTGAATCAGATTAGGTACTCCATCTGGAGACTTTAACTGAATCAGATTTGGTACTCCATTTGCTGTAGTACTCTAGTTAACTGAAACTAGTGACATCACTTGAAGCAACTTAAGTCTGAATAATCAAATTCATCATACACTGTTCATTAATCTAACTAAAATCCTTTTCTGTTAATTAAACTATCTGAATTTTTCTGTTCATTAAACTAACTGAAACCTTTTTATGTTAATCAAACTAACGGAAGCCTTTTCTGTTAATTGAACACATGAAGTACAGTACGGGAAAGGCACTGTTAACTTGCATAAGTCTGCATTTGTAGTCTCTGTGTTCTTCTGAATATTGATATGTTTTGTATAAATACAGTTAAGTGCTTTTAAAAGCACTTTGCTATGTGGCCTGGTTACTCTTTATCATGTTTCATATGGCCTAGTTGTTTCCTTTCTCAAGATTTAAACTCTTAAGACATTGTTTATCAAGATCCATACATCGACAGATCAATACTCCAAATTGTTGATGGACGGATGGACATTAGTTGGTGTAGTACTGCTTGGAGTAGCTTGTTGTAGAGATTTGTGTACTCCGTAGTTGAGTGCCAAAATACTCATTTTCATGCAGTGCCAAAATACTCCTTTTAATGCAGGTTTTTTTAAATTAGGATTAGGAGTAGGATTAGTAGGAGTAGGAGTAAAATTAGGAGTATTAATTAAACTGAAACCTTCCCTTTAATTAATTAAAGAAAAGGTTTTTGTTTCATTATAACCAGTGTACTCCAACCAGCCTGAAACTATATGAAGTCTAGTGTAGTGCTCCAGCCTGAAACATTTTTAGTTAATTAAACTAAATGATCATACAAATGGTTTTCTCCTATCCTACTACTCTCCTATCATACAATAGTTGTTTTAGTGTAGCAAGTGCAGCAGCTATTTCAAAATGTTCACTTGCAGCAACACTTGCTGAATCAGATTAGGTACTCCATCTGGAGACTTTAACTGAATCAGATTTGGTACTCCATTTGCTGTAGTACTCTAGTTAACTGAAACTAGTGACATCACTTGAAGCAACTTAAGTCTGAATAATCAAATTCATCATACACTGTTCATTAATCTAACTAAAATCCTTTTCTGTGAATTAAACTATCTAAATTTTTCTGTTCATTAAACTAACTGAAACCTTTTTATGTTAATTAAACTAAGGGAAACCTTTTCTGTTAATTGAACACATGAAGTACAGTACGGGAAAGGCACTGTTAACTTGCATAAGTCTGCATTTGTAGTCTCTGTGTTCTTCTGAATACTGATATGCTTTGTATAAATACAGTTATGTGCTTTTAAAAGCACTTTGCTATGTGGCCTGGTTACTCTTTATCATGTTTCATATGGCCTAGTTGTTTCCTTTCTCAAGATTTAAACTCTTAAGACATTGTTTATCAAGATCCATACATCGACAGAACAATACTCCAAATTGTTGATGGACAGATGGACATTAGTTGGTGTAGTACTGCTTGGAGTAGCTTGCTGTAGAGATTTGTGTACTCCGTAGTTGAGTGCCAAAATACTCATTTTCATGCAGTGCCAAAATACTCCTTTTAATGCAGGTTTTTTTAAATTAGGATTAGGAGTAGGATTAGTAGGAGTAGGAGTAAAATTAGGAGTAATAATTAAACTGAAACCTTCCCTTTAATTAATTAAAGAAAAGGTTTTTGTTTAATTATAACCAGTGTACTCCAACCAGCCTGAAACTATATGAAGTCTAGTGTAGTGCTCCAGCCTGAAACATTTTTAGTTAATTAAACTAAATGATCATACAAATGGTTTTCTCCTATCCTACTACTCTCCTATCATACAATAGCTGTTTTAGTGTAGCAAGTGCAGCAGCTATTTCAAAATGTTCACTTGCAGCAACACTTGCTGAATCAGATTAGGTACTCCATCTGGAGACTTTAACTGAATCAGATTTGGTACTCCATTTGCTGTAGTACTCTAGTTAACTGAAACTAGTGACATCACTTGAAGCAACTTAAGTCTGAATAATCAAATTCATCATACATTGTTCATTAATCTAACTAAAATCCTTTTCTGTTAATTAAACTATCTGAATTTTTCTGTTCATTAAACTAACTGAAACCTTTTTATGTTAATCAAACTAACGGAAGCCTTTTCTGTTAATTGAACACATGAAGTACAGTACGGGAAAGGCACTGTTAACTTGCATAAGTCTGCATTTGTAGTCTCTGTGTTCTTCTGAATACTGATATGCTTTGTATAAATACAGTTAAGTGCTTTTAAAAGCACTTTGCTATGTGGCCTGGTTACTCTTTATCATGTTTCATATGGCCTAGTTGTTTCCTTTCTCAAGATTTAAACTCTTAAGACATTGTTTATCAAGATCCATACATCGACAGATGAATACTCCAAACTGTTGATGGACAGATGGGCATTAGTTGGTGTAGTACTGCTTGGAGTAGCTTGCTGTAGAGATTTGTGTACTCCGTAGTTGAGTGCCAAAATACTCATTTTCATGCAGTGCCAAAATACTCCTTTTAATGCAGGTTTTTTTAAATTAGGATTAGGAGTAGGATTAGTAGGAGTCAGAGTAAAATTAGGAGTATTAATTAAACTGAAACCTTCCCTTTAATTAATTAAAGAAAAGGTTTTTGTTTAATTATAACCAGTGTACTCCAACCAGCCTGAAACTATATGAAGTCTAGTGTAGTGCTCCAGCCTGAAACATTTTTAGTTAATTAAACTAAATGATCATACAAATGATTTTCTCCTATCCTACTACTCTCCTATCATACAATAGTTGTTTTAGTGTAGCAAGTGCAGCAGCTATTTCAAAATGTTCACTTGCAGCAACACTTGCTGAATCAGATTAGGTACTCCATTTGGAGACTTTAACTGAATCAGATTTGGTACTCCATTTGTTGTAGTACTCTAGTTAACTGAAACTAGTGACATCACTTGAAGCAACTTAAGTCTGAATAATCAAATTCATCATACACTGTTCATTAATCTAACTAAAATCCTTTTCTGTTAATTAAACTATCTGAATTTTTCTGTTCATTAAACTAACTGAAACCTTTTTATGTTAATTAAACTAAGGGAAACCTTTTCTGTTAATTGAACACATGAAGTACAGTACGGGAAAGGCACTGTTAACTTGCATAAGTCTGCATTTGTAGTCTCTGTGTTCTTCTGAATACTGATATGCTTTGTATAAATACAGTTAAGTGCTTTTAAAAGCACTTGGCTATGTGGCCTGGTAACTCTTTATCATGTTTCATATGGCGTAGTTGTTTCCTTTCTCAAGATTTAAACTCTTAAGACATTGTTTATCAAGATCCATACATCGACAGATCAATACTCCAAACTGTTGATGGACAGATGGACATTAGTTGGTGTAGTACTGCTAGGAGTAGCTTGCTGTAGAGATTTGTGTACTCCGTAGTTGAGTGCCAAAATACTCATTTTCATGCAGTGCCAAAATACTCCTTTTAATGCAGGTTTTTTTAAATTAGGATTAGGAGTAGGATTAGTAGGAGTAGGAGTAAAATTAGGAGTATTAATTAAACTGAAACCTTCCCTTTAATTAATTAAAGAAAAGGTTTTTGTTTAATTATAACCAGTGTACTCCAACCAGCCTGAAACTATATGAAGTCTAGTGTAGTGCTCCAGCCTGAAACATTTTTAGTTAATTAAACTAAATGATCATACAAATGGTTTTCTCCTATCCTACTACTCTCCTATCATACAATAGCTGTTTTAGTGTAGCAAGTGTAGCAGCTATTTCAAAACGTTCACTTGCAGCAACACTTGCTGAATCAGATTAGGTACTCCATCTGGAGACTTTAACTGAATCAGATTTGGTACTCCATTTGCTGTAGTACTCTAGTTAACTGAAACTAGTGACATCACTTGAAGCAACTTAAGTCTGAATAATCAAATTCATCATACACTGTTCATTAATCTAACTAAAATCCTTTTCTGTTAATTAAACTATCTGAATTTTTCTGTTCATTAAACTAACTGAAACCTTTTTATGTTAATCAAACTAACGGAAGCCTTTTCTGTTAATTGAACACATGAAGTACAGTACGGGAAAGGCACTGTTAACTTGCATAAGTCTGCATTTGTAGTCTCTGTGTTCTTCTGAATATTGATATGTTTTGTATAAATACAGTTAAGTGCTTTTAAAAGCACTTTGCTATGTGGCCTGGTTACTCTTTATCATGTTTCATATGGCCTAGTTGTTTCCTTTCTCAAGATTTAAACTCTTAAGACATTGTTTATCAAGATCCATACATCGACAGATCAATACTCCAAACTGTTGATGGACGGATGGACATTAGTTGGTGTAGTACTGCTTGGAGTAGCTTGCTGTAGAGATTTGTGTACTCCGTAGTTGAGTGCCAAAATACTCATTTTCATGCAGTGCCAAAATACTCCTTTTAATGCAGGTTTTTTTAAATTAGGATTAGGAGTAGGATTAGTAGGAGTAGGAGTAAAATTAGGAGTATTAATTAAACTGAAACCTTCCCTTTAATTAATTAAAGAAAAGGTTTTTGTTTAATTATAACCAGTGTACTCCAACCAGCCTGAAACTATATGAAGTCTAGTGTAGTGCTCCAGCCTGAAACATTTTTAGTTAATTAAACTAAATGATCATACAAATGGTTTTCTCCTATCCTACTACTCTCCTATCATACAATAGTTGTTTTAGTGTAGCAAGTACAGCAGCTATTTCAAAATGTTCACTTGCAGCAACACTTGCTGAATCAGATTAGGTACTCCATCTGGAGACTTTAACTGAATCAGATTTGGTACTCCATTTGCTGTAGTACTCTAGTTAACTGAAACTAGTGACATCACTTGAAGCAACTTAAGTCTGAATAATCAAATTCATCATACACTATTCATTAATCTAACTAAAATCCTTTTCTGTGAATTAAACTATCTGAATTTTTCTGTTCATTAAACTAACTGAAACCTTTTTATGTTAATTAAACTAAGGGAAACCTTTTCTGTTAATTGAACACATGAAGTACAGTACGGGAAAGGCACTGTTAACTTGCATAAGTCTGCATTTGTAGTCTCTGTGTTCTTCTGAATACTGATATGCTTTGTATAAATACAGTTAAGTGCTTTTAAAAGCACTTTGCTATGTGGCCTGGTTACTCTTTATCATGTTTCATATGGCCTAGTTGTTTCCTTTCTCAAGATTTAAACTCTTAAGACATTGTTTATCAAGATCCATACATCGACAGAACAATACTCCAAATTGTTGATGGACAGATGGACATTAGTTGGTGTAGTACTGCTTGGAGTAGCTTGCTGTAGAGATTTGTGTACTCCGTAGTTGAGTGCCAAAATACTCATTTTCATGCAGTGCCAAAATACTCCTTTTAATGCAGGTTTTTTTAAATTAGGATTAGGAGTAGGATTAGTAGGAGTAGGAGTAAAATTAGGAGTAATAATTAAACTGAAACCTTCCCTTTAATTAATTAAAGAAAAGGTTTTTGTTTAATTATAACCAGTGTACTCCAACCAGCCTGAAACTATATGAAGTCTAGTGTAGTGCTCCAGCCTGAAACATTTTTAGTTAATTAAACTAAATGATCATACAAATGGTTTTCTCCTATCCTACTACTCTCCTATCATACAATAGCTGTTTTAGTGTAGCAAGTGCAGCAGCTATTTCAAAATGTTCACTTGCAGCAACACTTGCTGAATCAGATTAGGTACTCCATCTGGAGACTTTAACTGAATCAGATTTGGTACTCCATTTGCTGTAGTACTCTAGTTAACAGAAACTAGTGACATCACTTGAAGCAACTTAAGTCTGAATAATCAAATTCATCATACACTGTTCATTAATCTAACTAAAATCCTTTTCTGTTAATTAAACTATCTGAATTTTTCTGTTCATTAAACTAACTGAAACCTTTTTATGTTAATTAAACTAAGGGAAACCTTTTCTGTTAATTGAACACATGAAGTACAGTACGGGAAAGGCACTGTTAACTTGCATAAGTCTGCATTTGTAGTCTCTGTGTTCTTCTGAATACTGATATGCTTTGTATAAATACAGTTAAGTGCTTTTAAAAGCACTTTGCTATGTGGCCTGGTTACTCTTTATCATGTTTCATATGGCCTAGTTGTTTCCTTTCTCAAGATTTAAACTCTTAAGACATTGTTTATCAAGATCCATACATCGACAGATCAATACTCCAAACTGTTGATGGACAGATGGACATTAGTTGGTGTAGTACTGCTTGGAGTAGCTTGCTGTAGAGATTTGTGTACTCCGTAGTTGAGTGCCAAAATACTCATTTTCATGCAGTGCCAAAATACTCCTTTTAATGCAGGTTTTTTTAAATTAGGATTAGGAGTAGGATTAGTAGGAGTAGGAGTAAAATTAGGAGTATTAATTAAACTGAAACCTTCCCTTTAATTAATTAAAGAAAAGGTTTTTGTTTAATTATAACCAGTGTACTCCAACCAGCCTGAAACTATATGAAGTCTAGTGTAGTGCTCCAGCCTGAAACATTTTTAGTTAATTAAACTAAATGATCATACAAATGATTTTCTCCTATCCTACTACTCTCCTATCATACAATAGCTGTTTTAGTGTAGCAAGTGCAGCAGCTATTTCAAAATGTTCACTTGCAGCAACACTTGCTGAATCAGATTAGGTACTCCATTTGGAGACTTTAACTGAATCAGATTTGGTACTCCATTTGTTGTAGTACTCTAGTTAACTGAAACTAGTGACATCACTTGAAGCAACTTAAGTCTGAATAATCAAATTCATCATACACTGTTCATTAATCTAACTAAAATCCTTTTCTGTTAATTAAACTATCTGAATTTTTCTGTTCATTAAACTAACTGAAACCTTTTTATGTTAATTAAACTAAGGGAAACCTTTTCTGTTAATTGAACAAATGAAGTACAGTACGGGAAAGGCACTGTTAACTTGCATAAGTCTGCATTTGTAGTCTCTGTGTTCTTCTGAATGCTGATATGCTTTGTATAAATACAGTTAAGTGCTTTTAAAAGCACTTTGCTATGTGGCCTGGTAACTCTTTATCATGTTTCATATGACGTAGTTGTTTCCTTTCTCAAGATATAAACTCTTAAGACATTGTTTATCAAGATCCATACATCGACAGATCAATACTCCAAACTGTTGATGGACAGATGGACATTAGTTGGTGTAGTACTGCTAGGAGTAGCTTGCTGTAGAGATTTGTGTACTCCGTAGTTGAGTGCCAAAATACTCATTTTCATGCAGTGCCAAAATACTCCTTTTAATGCAGGTTTTTTTAAATTAGGATTAGGAGTAGGATTAGTAGGAGTAGGAGTAAAATTAGGAGTATTAATTAAACTGAAACCTTCCCTTTAATTAATTAAAGAAAAGGTTTTTGTTTAATTATAACCAGTGTACTCCAACCAGCCTGAAACTATATGAAGTCTAGTGTAGTGCTCCAGCCTGAAACATTTTTAGTTAATTAAACTAAATGATCATACAAATGGTTTTCTCCTATCCTACTACTCTCCTATCATACAATAGTTGTTTTAGTGTAGCAAGTGCAGCAGCTATTTCAAAATGTTCACTTGCAGCAACACTTGCTGAATCAGATTAGGTACTCCATCTGGAGACTTTAACTGAATCAGATTTGGTACTCCATTTGCTGTAGTACTCTAGTTAACTGAAACTAGTGACATCACTTGAAGCAACTTAAGTCTGAATAATCAAATTCATCATACACTGTTCATTAATCTAACTAAAATCCTTTTCTGTTAATTAAACTATCTGAATTTTTCTGTTCATTAAACTAACTGAAACCTTTTTATGTTAATTAAACTAAGGGAAACCTTTTCTGTTAATTGAACACATGAAGTACAGTACGGGAAAGGCACTGTTAACTTGCATAAGTCTGCATTTGTAGTCTCTGTGTTCTTCTGAATACTGATATGCTTTGTATAAATACAGTTAAGTGCTTTTAAAAGCACTTTGCTATGTGGCCTGGTTACTCTTTATCATGTTTCATATGGCGTAGTTGTTTCCTTTCTCAAGATATAAACTCTTAAGACATTGTTTATCAAGATCCATACATCGACAGATCAATACTCCAAACTGTTGATGGACAGATGGACATTAGTTGGTGTAGTACTGCTAGGAGTAGCTTGCTGTAGAGATTTGTGTACTCCGTAGTTGAGTGCCAAAATACTCATTTTCATGCAGTGCCAAAATACTCCTTTTAATGCAGGTTTTTTTAAATTAGGATTACGAGTAGGATTAGTAGGAGTAGGAGTAAAATTAGGAGTATTAATTAAACTGAAACCTTCCCTTTAATTAATTAAAGAAAAGGTTTTTGTTTAATTATAACCAGTGTACTCCAACCAGCCTGAAACTATATGAAGTCTAGTGTAGTGCTCCAGCCTGAAACATTTTTAGTTAATTAAACTAAATGATCATACAAATGGTTTTCTCCTATCCTACTACTCTCCTATCATACAATAGTTGTTTTAGTGTAGCAAGTGCAGCAGCTATTTCAAAATGTTCACTTGCAGCAACACTTGCTGAATCAGATTAGGTACTCCATCTGGAGACTTTAACTGAATCAGATTTGGTACTCCATTTGCTGTAGTACTCTAGTTAACTGAAACTAGTGACATCACTTGAAGCAACTTAAGTCTGAATAATCAAATTCATCATACACTGTTCATTAATCTAACTAAAATCCTTTTCTGTTAATTAAACTATCTGAATTTTTCTGTTCATTAAACTAACTGAAACCTTTTTATGTTAATTAAACTAAGGGAAACCTTTTCTGTTAATTGAACACATTAAGTACAGTACGGGAAAGGCACTGTTAACTTGCATAAGTCTGCATTTGTAGTCTCTGTGTTCTTCCGAATACTGATATGCTTTGTATAAATACAGTTAAGTGCTTTTAAAAGCACTTTGCTATGTGGCCTGGTTACTCTTTATCATGTTTCATATGGCCTAGTTGTTTCCTTTCTCAAGATTTAAACTCTTAAGACATTGTTTATCAAGATCCATACATCGACAGATCAATACTCCAAATTGTTGATGGACAGATGGACATTAGTTGGTGTAGTACTGCTTGGAGTAGCTTGCTGTAGAGATTTGTGTACTCCGTAGTTGAGTGCCAAAATACTCATTTTCATGCAGTGCCAAAATACTCCTTTTAATGCAGGTTTTTTTAAATTAGGATTAGGAGTAGGATTAGTAGGAGTAAAATTAGGAGTAATAATTAAACTGAAACCTTCCCTTTAATTAATTAAAGAAAAGGTTTTTGTTTAATTATAACCAGTGTACTCCAACCAGCCTGAAACTATATGAAGTCTAGTGTAGTGCTCCAGCCTGAAACATTTTTAGTTAATTAAACTAAATGATCATACAAATGGTTTTCTCCTATCCTACTACTCTCCTATCATACAATAGCTGTTTTAGTGTAGCAAGTGCAGCAGCTATTTCAAAATGTTCACTTGCAGCAACACTTGCTGAATCAGATTAGGTACTCCATCTGGAGACTTTAACTGAATCAGATTTGGTACTCCATTTGCTGTAGTACTCTAGTTAACTGAAACTAGTGACATCACTTGAAGCAACTTAAGTCTGAATAATCAAATTCATCATACACTG
Source organism: Triticum dicoccoides (assembly GCF_002162155.2). Taxonomy (NCBI): domain Eukaryota; kingdom Viridiplantae; phylum Streptophyta; class Magnoliopsida; order Poales; family Poaceae; genus Triticum; species Triticum dicoccoides. The sequence continues at coordinate 8,120,044 of NC_041384.1, read as the reverse complement.
TTCATTAATCTAACTAAAATCCTTTTCTGTTAATTAAACTATCTGAATTTTTCTGTTCATTAAACTAACTGAAACCTTTTTATGTTAATTAAACTAAGGGAAACCTTTTCTGTTAATTGAACACATGAAGTACAGTACGGGAAAGGCACTGTTAACTTGCATAAGTCTGCATTTGTAGTCTCTGTGTTCTTCTGAATACTGATATGCTTTGTATAAATACAGTTAAGTGCTTTTAAAAGCACTTTGCTATGTGGCCTGGTTACTCTTTATCATGTTTCATATGGCGTAGTTGTTTCCTTTCTCAAGATATAAACTCTTAAGACATTGTTTATCAAGATCCATACATCGACAGATCAATACTCCAAACTGTTGATGGACAGATGGACATTAGTTGGTGTAGTACTGCTAGGAGTAGCTTGCTGTAGAGATTTGTGTACTCCGTAGTTGAGTGCCAAAATACTCATTTTCATGCAGTGCCAAAATACTCCTTTTAATGCAGGTTTTTTTAAATTAGGATTACGAGTAGGATTAGTAGGAGTAGGAGTAAAATTAGGAGTATTAATTAAACTGAAACCTTCCCTTTAATTAATTAAAGAAAAGGTTTTTGTTTAATTATAACCAGTGTACTCCAACCAGCCTGAAACTATATGAAGTCTAGTGTAGTGCTCCAGCCTGAAACATTTTTAGTTAATTAAACTAAATGATCATACAAATGGTTTTCTCCTATCCTACTACTCTCCTATCATACAATAGTTGTTTTAGTGTAGCAAGTGCAGCAGCTATTTCAAAATGTTCACTTGCAGCAACACTTGCTGAATCAGATTAGGTACTCCATCTGGAGACTTTAACTGAATCAGATTTGGTACTCCATTTGCTGTAGTACTCTAGTTAACTGAAACTAGTGACATCACTTGAAGCAACTTAAGTCTGAATAATCAAATTCATCATACACTGTTCATTAATCTAACTAAAATCCTTTTCTGTGAATTAAACTATCTGAATTTTTCTGTTCATTAAACTAACTGAAACCTTTTTATGTTAATTAAACTAAGGGAAACCTTTTCTGTTAATTGAACACATGAAGTACAGTACGGGAAAGGCACTGTTAACTTGCATAAGTCTGCATTTGTAGTCTCTGTGTTCTTCTGAATACTGATATGCTTTGTATAAATACAGTTAAGTGCTTTTAAAAGCACTTTGCTATGTGGCCTGGTTACTCTTTATCATGTTTCATATGGCCTAGTTGTTTCCTTTCTCAAGATTTAAACTCTTAAGACATTGTTTATCAAGATCCATACATCGACAGAACAATACTCCAAATTGTTGATGGACAGATGGACATTAGTTGGTGTAGTACTGCTTGGAGTAGCTTGCTATAGAGATTTGTGTACTCCGTAGTTGAGTGCCAAAATACTCATTTTCATGCAGTGCCAAAATACTCCTTTTAATGCAGGTTTTTTTAAATTAGGATTAGGAGTAGGATTAGTAGGAGTAGGAGTAAAATTAGGAGTAATAATTAAACTGAAACCTTCCCTTTAATTAATTAAAGAAAAGGTTTTTGTTTAATTATAACCAGTGTACTCCAACCAGCCTGAAACTATATGAAGTCTAGTGTAGTGCTCCAGCCTGAAACATTTTTAGTTAATTAAACTAAATGATCATACAAATGGTTTTCTCCTATCCTACTACTCTCCTATCATACAATAGCTGTTTTAGTGTAGCAAGTGCAGCAGCTATTTCAAAATGTTCACTTGCAGCAACACTTGCTGAATCAGATTAGGTACTCCATCTGGAGACTTTAACTGAATCAGATTTGGTACTCCATTTGCTGTAGTACTCTAGTTAACTGAAACTAGTGACATCACTTGAAGCAACTTAAGTCTGAATAATCAAATTCATCATACATTGTTCATTAATCTAACTAAAATCCTTTTCTGTTAATTAAACTATCTGAATTTTTCTGTTCATTAAACTAACTGAAACCTTTTTATGTTAATCAAACTAACGGAAGCCTTTTCTGTTAATTGAACACATGAAGTACAGTACGGGAAAGGCACTGTTAACTTGCATAAGTCTGCATTTGTAGTCTCTGTGTTCTTCTGAATACTGATATGCTTTGTATAAATACAGTTAAGTGCTTTTAAAAGCACTTTGCTATGTGGCCTGGTTACTCTTTATCATGTTTCATATGGCCTAGTTGTTTCCTTTCTCAAGATTTAAACTCTTAAGACATTGTTTATCAAGATCCATACATCGACAGATGAATACTCCAAACTGTTGATGGACAGATGGGCATTAGTTGGTGTAGTACTGCTTGGAGTAGCTTGCTGTAGAGATTTGTGTACTCCGTAGTTGAGTGCCAAAATACTCATTTTCATGCAGTGCCAAAATACTCCTTTTAATGCAGGTTTTTTTAAATTAGGATTAGGAGTAGGATTAGTAGGAGTCAGAGTAAAATTAGGAGTATTAATTAAACTGAAACCTTCCCTTTAATTAATTAAAGAAAAGGTTTTTGTTTAATTATAACCAGTGTACTCCAACCAGCCTGAAACTATATGAAGTCTAGTGTAGTGCTCCAGCCTGAAACATTTTTAGTTAATTAAACTAAATGATCATACAAATGATTTTCTCCTATCCTACTACTCTCCTATCATACAATAGTTGTTTTAGTGTAGCAAGTGCAGCAGCTATTTCAAAATGTTCACTTGCAGCAACACTTGCTGAATCAGATTAGGTACTCCATTTGGAGACTTTAACTGAATCAGATTTGGTACTCCATTTGTTGTAGTACTCTAGTTAACTGAAACTAGTGACATCACTTGAAGCAACTTAAGTCTGAATAATCAAATTCATCATACACTGTTCATTAATCTAACTAAAATCCTTTTCTGTTAATTAAACTATCTGAATTTTTCTGTTCATTAAACTAACTGAAACCTTTTTATGTTAATTAAACTAAGGGAAACCTTTTCTGTTAATTGAACACATGAAGTACAGTACGGGAAAGGCACTGTTAACTTGCATAAGTCTGCATTTGTAGTCTCTGTGTTCTTCTGAATACTGATATGCTTTGTATAAATACAGTTAAGTGCTTTTAAAAGCACTTTGCTATGTGGCCTGGTAACTCTTTATCATGTTTCATATGGCGTAGTTGTTTCCTTTCTCAAGATATAAACTCTTAAGACATTGTTTATCAAGATCCATACATCGACAGATCAATACTCCAAACTGTTGATGGACAGATGGACATTAGTTGGTGTAGTACTGCTAGGAGTAGCTTGCTGTAGAGATTTGTGTACTCCGTAGTTGAGTGCCAAAATACTCATTTTCATGCAGTGCCAAAATACTCCTTTTAATGCAGGTTTTTTTAAATTAGGATTAGGAGTAGGATTAGTAGGAGTAGGAGTAAAATTAGGAGTATTAATTAAACTGAAACCTTCCCTTTAATTAATTAAAGAAAAGGTTTTTGTTTAATTATAACCAGTGTACTCCAACCAGCCTGAAACTATATGAAGTCTAGTGTAGTGCTCCAGCCTGAAACATTTTTAGTTAATTAAACTAAATGATCATACAAATGGTTTTCTCCTATCCTACTACTCTCCTATCATACAATAGCTGTTTTAGTGTAGCAAGTGCAGCAGCTATTTCAAAATGTTCACTTGCAGCAACACTTGCTGAATCAGATTAGGTACTCCATTTGGAGACTTTAACTGAATCAGATTTGGTACTCCATTTGTTGTAGTACTCTAGTTAACTGAAACTAGTGACATCACTTGAAGCAACTTAAGTCTGAATAATCAAATTCATCATACACTGTTCATTAATCTAACTAAAATCCTTTTCTGTTAATTAAACTATCTGAATTTTTTTGTTCATTAAACTAACTGAAACCTTTTTATGTTAATCAAACTAACGGAAGCCTTTTCTGTTAATTGAACACATGAAGTACAGTACGGGAAAGGCACTGTTAACTTGCATAAGTCTGCATTTGTAGTCTCTGTGTTCTTCTGAATAGTGATATGTTTTGTATAAATACAGTTAAGTGCTTTTAAAAGCACTTTGCTATGTGGCCTGGTTACTCTTTATCATGTTTCATATGGCCTAGTTGTTTCCTTTCTCAAGATTTAAACTCTTAAGACATTGTTTATCAAGATCCATACATCGACAGATCAATACTCCAAACTGTTGATGGACAGATGGACATTAGTTGGTGTAGTACTGCTTGGAGTAGGTTGCTGTAGAGATTTGTGTACTCCGTAGTTGAGTGCCAAAATACTCATTTTCATGCAGTGCCAAAATACTCCTTTTAATGCAGGTTTTTTTAAATTAGGATTAGGAGTAGGATTAGTAGGAGTAGGAGTAAAATTAGGAGTATTAATTAAACTGAAACCTTCCCTTTAATTAATTAAAGAAAAGGTTTTTGTTTAATTATAACCAGTGTACTCCAACCAGCCTGAAACTATATGAAGTCTAGTGTAGTGCTCCAGCCTGAAACATTTTTAGTTAATTAAACTAAATGATCATACAAATGGTTTTCTCCTATCCTACTACTCTCCTATCATACAATAGCTGTTTTAGTGTAGCAAGTGTAGCAGCTATTTCAAAATGTTCACTTGCAGCAACACTTGCTGAATCAGATTAGGTACTCCATCTGGAGACTTTAACTGAATCAGATTTGGTACTCCATTTGCTGTAGTACTCTAGTTAACTGAAACTAGTGACATCACTTGAAGCAACTTAAGTCTGAATAATCAAATTCATCATACACTGTTCATTAATCTAACTAAAATCCTTTTCTGTTAATTAAACTATCTGAATTTTTCTGTTCATTAAACTAACTGAAACCTTTTTATGTTAATCAAACTAACGGAAGCCTTTTCTGTTAATTGAACACATGAAGTACAGTACGGGAAAGGCACTGTTAACTTGCATAAGTCTGCATTTGTAGTCTCTGTGTTCTTCTGAATATTGATATGTTTTGTATAAATACAGTTAAGTGCTTTTAAAAGCACTTTGCTATGTGGCCTGGTTACTCTTTATCATGTTTCATATGGCCTAGTTGTTTCCTTTCTCAAGATTTAAACTCTTAAGACATTGTTTATCAAGATCCATACATCGACAGATCAATACTCCAAACTGTTGATGGACAGATGGACATTAGTTGGTGTAGTACTGCTTGGAGTAGCTTGCTGTAGAGATTTGTGTACTCCGTAGTTGAGTGCCAAAATACTCATTTTCATGCAGTGCCAAAATACTCCTTTTAATGCAGGTTTTTTTAAATTAGGATTAGGAGTAGGATTAGTAGGAGTAGGAGTAAAATTAGGAGTATTAATTAAACTGAAACCTTCCCTTTAATTAATTAAAGAAAAGGTTTTTGTTTAATTATAACCAGTGTACTCCAACCAGCCTGAAACTATATGAAGTCTAGTGTAGTGCTCCAGCCTGAAACATTTTTAGTTAATTAAACTAAATGATCATACAAATGATTTTCTCCTATCCTACTACTCTCCTATCATACAATAGCTGTTTTAGTGTAGCAAGTGCAGCAGCTATTTCAAAATGTTCACTTGCAGCAACACTTGCTGAATCAGATTAGGTACTCCATTTGGAGACTTTAACTGAATCAGATTTGGTACTCCATTTGTTGTAGTACTCTAGTTAACTGAAACTAGTGACATCACTTGAAGCAACTTAAGTCTGAATAATCAAATTCATCATACACTGTTCATTAATCTAACTAAAATCCTTTTCTGTTAATTAAACTATCTGAATTTTTCTGTTCATTAAACTAACTGAAACCTTTTTATGTTAATTAAACTAAGGGAAACCTTTTCTGTTAATTGAACACATGAAGTACAGTACGGGAAAGGCACTGTTAACTTGCATAAGTCTGCATTTGTAGTCTCTGTGTTCTTCTGAATACTGATATGCTTTGTATAAATACAGTTAAGTGCTTTTAAAAGCACTTTGCTATGTGGCCTGGTAACTCTTTATCATGTTTCATATGGCGTAGTTGTTTCCTTTCTCAAGATATAAACTCTTAAGACATTGTTTATCAAGATCCATACATCGACAGATCAATACTCCAAACTGTTGATGGACAGATGGACATTAGTTGGTGTAGTACTGCTAGGAGTAGCTTGCTGTAGAGATTTGTGTACTCCGTAGTTGAGTGCCAAAATACTCATTTTCATGCAGTGCCAAAATACTCCTTTTAATGCAGGTTTTTTTAAATTAGGATTAGGAGTAGGATTAGTAGGAGTAGGAGTAAAATTAGGAGTATTAATTAAACTGAAACCTTCCCTTTAATTAATTAAAGAAAAGGTTTTTGTTTAATTATAACCAGTGTACTCCAACCAGCCTGAAACTATATGAAGTCTAGTGTAGTGCTCCAGCCTGAAACATTTTTAGTTAATTAAACTAAATGATCATACAAATGGTTTTCTCCTATCCTACTACTCTCCTATCATACAATAGTTGTTTTAGTGTAGCAAGTGCAGCAGCTATTTCAAAATGTTCACTTGCAGCAACACTTGCTGAATCAGATTAGGTACTCCATCTGGAGACTTTAACTGAATCAGATTTGGTACTCCATTTGCTGTAGTACTCTAGTTAACTGAAACTAGTGACATCACTTGAAGCAACTTAAGTCTGAATAATCAAATTCATCATACACTGTTCATTAATCTAACTAAAATCCTTTTCTGTTAATTAAACTATCTGAATTTTTCTGTTCATTAAACTAACTGAAACCTTTTTATGTTAATTAAACTAAGGGAAACCTTTTCTGTTAATTGAACACATGAAGTACAGTACGGGAAAGGCACTGTTAACTTGCATAAGTCTGCATTTGTAGTCTCTGTGTTCTTCTGAATACTGATATGCTTTGTATAAATACAGTTAAGTGCTTTTAAAAGCACTTTGCTATGTGGCCTGGTTACTCTTTATCATGTTTCATATGGCGTAGTTGTTTCCTTTCTCAAGATATAAACTCTTAAGACATTGTTTATCAAGATCCATACATCGACAGATCAATACTCCAAACTGTTGATGGACAGATGGACATTAGTTGGTGTAGTACTGCTAGGAGTAGCTTGCTGTAGAGATTTGTGTACTCCGTAGTTGAGTGCCAAAATACTCATTTTCATGCAGTGCCAAAATACTCCTTTTAATGCAGGTTTTTTTAAATTAGGATTACGAGTAGGATTAGTAGGAGTAGGAGTAAAATTAGGAGTATTAATTAAACTGAAACCTTCCCTTTAATTAATTAAAGAAAAGGTTTTTGTTTAATTATAACCAGTGTACTCCAACCAGCCTGAAACTATATGAAGTCTAGTGTAGTGCTCCAGCCTGAAACATTTTTAGTTAATTAAACTAAATGATCATACAAATGGTTTTCTCCTATCCTACTACTCTCCTATCATACAATAGTTGTTTTAGTGTAGCAAGTGCAGCAGCTATTTCAAAATGTTCACTTGCAGCAACACTTGCTGAATCAGATTAGGTACTCCATCTGGAGACTTTAACTGAATCAGATTTGGTACTCCATTTGCTGTAGTACTCTAGTTAACTGAAACTAGTGACATCACTTGAAGCAACTTAAGTCTGAATAATCAAATTCATCATACACTGTTCATTAATCTAACTAAAATCCTTTTCTGTTAATTAAACTATCTGAATTTTTCTGTTCATTAAACTAACTGAAACCTTTTTATGTTAATTAAACTAAGGGAAACCTTTTCTGTTAATTGAACACATGAAGTACAGTACGGGAAAGGCACTGTTAACTTGCATAAGTCTGCATTTGTAGTCTCTGTGTTCTTCTGAATACTGATATGCTTTGTATAAATACAGTTAAGTGCTTTTAAAAGCACTTTGCTATGTGGCCTGGTTACTCTTTATCATGTTTCATATGTCCTAGTTGTTTCCTTTCTCAAGATTTAAACTCTTAAGACATTGTTTATCAAGATCCATACATCGACAGATCAATACTCCAAACTGTTGATGGACAGATGGACATTAGTTGGTGTAGTACTGCTTGGAGTAGCTTGCTGTAGAGATTTGTGTACTCCGTAGTTGAGTGCCAAAATACTCATTTTCATGCAGTGCCAAAATACTCCTTTTAATGCAGGTTTTTTTAAATTAGGATTAGGAGTAGGATTAGTAGGAGTAGGAGTAAAATTAGGAGTATTAATTAAACTGAAACCTTCCCTTTAATTAATTAAAGAAAAGGTTTTTGTTTAATTATAACCAGTGTACTCCAACCAGCCTGAAACTATATGAAGTCTAGTGTAGTGCTCCAGCCTGAAACATTTTTAGTTAATTAAACTAAATGATCATACAAATGATTTTCTCCTATCCTACTACTCTCCTATCATACAATAGCTGTTTTAGTGTAGCAAGTGCAGCAGCTATTTCAAAATGTTCACTTGCAGCAACACTTGCTGAATCAGATTAGGTACTCCATTTGGAGACTTTAACTGAATCAGATTTGGTACTCCATTTGTTGTAGTACTCTAGTTAACTGAAACTAGTGACATCACTTGAAGCAACTTAAGTCTGAATAATCAAATTCATCATACACTGTTCATTAATCTAACTAAAATCCTTTTCTGTTAATTAAACTATCTGAATTTTTCTGTTCATTAAACTAACTGAAACCTTTTTATGTTAATTAAACTAAGGGAAACCTTTTCTGTTAATTGAACACATGAAGTACAGTACGGGAAAGGCACTGTTAACTTGCATAAGTCTGCATTTGTAGTCTCTGTGTTCTTCTGAATACTGATATGCTTTGTATAAATACAGTTAAGTGCTTTTAAAAGCACTTTGCTATGTGGCCTGGTAACTCTTTATCATGTTTCATATGGCGTAGTTGTTTCCTTTCTCAAGATATAAACTCTTAAGACATTGTTTATCAAGATCCATACATCGACAGATCAATACTCCAAACTGTTGATGGACAGATGGACATTAGTTGGTGTAGTACTGCTAGGAGTAGCTTGCTGTAGAGATTTGTGTACTCCGTAGTTGAGTGCCAAAATACTCATTTTCATGCAGTGCCAAAATACTCCTTTTAATGCAGGTTTTTTTAAATTAGGATTAGGAGTAGGATTAGTAGGAGTAGGAGTAAAATTAGGAGTATTAATTAAACTGAAACCTTCCCTTTAATTAATTAAAGAAAAGGTTTTTGTTTAATTATAACCAGTGTACTCCAACCAGCCTGAAACTATATGAAGTCTAGTGTAGTGCTCCAGCCTGAAACATTTTTAGTTAATTAAACTAAATGATCATACAAATGGTTTTCTCCTATCCTACTACTCTCCTATCATACAATAGTTGTTTTAGTGTAGCAAGTGCAGCAGCTATTTCAAAATGTTCACTTGCAGCAACACTTGCTGAATCAGATTAGGTACTCCATCTGGAGACTTTAACTGAATCAGATTTGGTACTCCATTTGCTGTAGTACTCTAGTTAACTGAAACTAGTGACATCACTTGAAGCAACTTAAGTCTGAATAATCAAATTCATCATACACTGTTCATTAATCTAACTAAAATCCTTTTCTGTGAATTAAACTATCTGAATTTTTCTGTTCATTAAACTAACTGAAACCTTTTTATGTTAATTAAACTAAGGGAAACCTTTTCTGTTAATTGAACACATGAAGTACAGTACGGGAAAGGCACTGTTAACTTGCATAAGTCTGCATTTGTAGTCTCTGTGTTCTTCTGAATACTGATATGCTTTGTATAAATACAGTTAAGTGCTTTTAAAAGCACTTTGCTATGTGGCCTGGTTACTCTTTATCATGTTTCATATGGCCTAGTTGTTTCCTTTCTCAAGATTTAAACTCTTAAGACATTGTTTATCAAGATCCATACATCGACAGAACAATACTCCAAATTGTTGATGGACAGATGGACATTAGTTGGTGTAGTACTGCTTGGAGTAGCTTGCTATAGAGATTTGTGTACTCCGTAGTTGAGTGCCAAAATACTCATTTTCATGCAGTGCCAAAATACTCCTTTTAATGCAGGTTTTTTTAAATTAGGATTAGGAGTAGGATTAGTAGGAGTAGGAGTAAAATTAGGAGTAATAATTAAACTGAAACCTTCCCTTTAATTAATTAAAGAAAAGGTTTTTGTTTAATTATAACCAGTGTACTCCAACCAGCCTGAAACTATATGAAGTCTAGTGTAGTGCTCCAGCCTGAAACATTTTTAGTTAATTAAACTAAATGATCATACAAATGGTTTTCTCCTATCCTACTACTCTCCTATCATACAATAGCTGTTTTAGTGTAGCAAGTGCAGCAGCTATTTCAAAATGTTCACTTGCAGCAACACTTGCTGAATCAGATTAGGTACTCCATCTGGAGACTTTAACTGAATCAGATTTGGTACTCCATTTGCTGTAGTACTCTAGTTAACTGAAACTAGTGACATCACTTGAAGCAACTTAAGTCTGAATAATCAAATTCATCATACACTGTTCATTAATCTAACTAAAATCCTTTTCTGTTAATTAAACTATCTGAATTTTTCTGTTAATTAAACTAACTGAAACCTTTTTATGTTAATTAAACTAACGGAAGTCTTTTCTGTTAATTGAACACATGAAGTACAGTACGGGAAAGGCACTGTTAACTTGCATAAGTCTGCATTTGTAGTCTCTGTGTTCTTCTGAATACTGATATGCTTTGTATAAATACAGTTAAGTGCTTTTAGAAGCACTTTGCTATGTGGCCTGGTTACTCTTTATCATGTTTCATATGGCCTAGTTGTTTCCTTTCTCAAGATTTAAACTCTTAAGACATTGTTTATCAAGATCCATACATCGACAGATCAATACTCCAAACTGTTGATGGACAGATGGACATTAGTTGGTGTAGTACTGCTTGGAGTAGCTTGCTGTAGAGATTTGTGTACTCCGTAGTTGAGTGCCAAAATACTCATTTTCATGCAGTGCCAAAATACTCCTTTTAATGCAGGTTTTTTTAAATTAGGATTAGGAGTAGGATTAGTAGGAGTAGGAGTAAAATTAGGAGTATTAATTAAACTGAAACCTTCCCTTTAATTAATTAAAGAAAAGGTTTTTGTTTAATTATAACCAGTGTACTCCAACCAGCCTGAAACTATATGAAGTCTAGTGTAGTGCTCTAGCCTGAAACATTTTTAGTTAATTAAACTAAATGATCATACAAATGGTTTTCTCCTATCCTACTACTCTCCTATCATACAAATGATCATACAAATGAGTATCTGTCTATTGAGCTGCATGCAACAAAGCTGGCATTCTTCTAAATTGGTACTAGTATGTTTCAGGTTTGCAATGACAACTTGTTAGTGGGGAATTAACAGTGGTAGTTCAGACTTTGCTGTGGTTGCGGTTTCATTGGCCTATCTGCATCTTATAATATTCTAAAACAAACACCTAAGCCATCCTCAACTGGAAAATACCTGCATCCATATCCCGCTAGATGTTGCCCAGGACTTCACCTCTACCCTCATATACATCCCTTGATAAGCAGAACCATCTACGTCACAAGAAAAGTCTTCATTTTGAGTTGAACCATGCCAAAATTGATTTGTTCAGGGACGGAAGGTTAGATAGATCGAGAGAAAGGGCGCGCTCTTACCGCAAGAGGGCAGACCAAATTGCTGAAACCGCAGTTGTACTTGCTCGTCTTGGAGGAGATCTTTCTGGATGACCACCAGTAAAGAGGGTAGCTGGACGTCCAATGGAGGACTATAGAGTGGCCTTTGTTGGGTTGGGGTACGACCGAGCTGTAACTCGGTACACCCACAACTATGTATAAATATCATTTCTCATTAGCTATGTATGTAACGATCGATCAGTACTTATGTAGCAGCGGTCACATGCGCATCATCGATCTTGGACACGACTCAGATCGCCCAACTCAACAACTCGAATCAACTCAGCAGCAGCATCACATGCGAACTGTGGAAGGAATTGGATATTAATTGGTGCCTGGCGGCAGCTCCTACAGTTGGGCGCTTCCTTGCATATACTCTAGGAGCTAGCTAAGCAATTGACGGCTCCAACACCCGACACCCCCATCAATCGACGGCCGCCCCCTATCGATCGGAGACGACGTTGACGGAGAGCAATTGCTCTGCTCTGCTGCAGTACTACTACACTGCCAGTCCAGCTCTACACGAGGTGCATTCATCAGCCGCACCCTTGTTCAACATCTCTCTCCTTCGAGCTCATCCTCTCGTACGCGCTTCCGTTGAGCTTGAGGGCGCGCGCAGATCATGGCGGAGGGCGCCCCTGACGATGAGACGCTCGAGCTCACGCCCACATGGATCCTTGCGATCGTCTGTGCCCTGATGGTGGTCATCTCCATGGCCGCGGAACGCGGCCTGCACTACCTTGGCAAGGTAACACCGTTCCTGTCTGCTCGCTTCTATTACCTTGAGCCATTGATTTTTTCTGGTACGTACGTCGTACGTGTTCATCCCATTCACTCATCCTACATGCATGCATGTGTTCATGCTGTTCCGGCCCGGATGTGAGCACAGAAGTTGAAGCGCAATAACCAGAAACCGCTGTACGAGGCCGTCCTCAAGGTCAAAGAAGGTAATTCAACTGTTTCCCCGTAAAACTAAAAATAGTTCAAAAGCTAGCTAGCTACGCGCGCGTATTACTCACTCACTTTATCTCGATTTCTTCACATTTTTTCAATTTTGGCCTGTTGCCTATAGATAGATAAGAGTTGTACCTTTCTTCCATCCATGTTGGGCGTATCATCATTTATCATCAACCTACTGTTCGTCGATCCGGTGATATGCAGAGCTGATGCTTCTCGGCTTCATCTCCCTGCTGCTGACGGTGTGTCAAGGGATGATCGAGGAGATCTGCATTCCTCCTGACTGGAGAATGCATATGCTGCCATGCAAAAGACAGGAGGTGGCGCCCGCAAAGGAGCATTTAGTTGCAACCCAGATCATTGGCAGAATCGGGAGACGGCTACTCAGCAAGGATGCAACGGGAGCCGAGACCTGCAGGCAGAAGGTGATGTTGGAGCGCAAATTAGTTTGATTTTGTGCATACTGTGTTTTTTGACTTGTGAACAAGTGCAATTGGAGTTAATTAGGTACCATTGGGTTGTGAACTTGTGATTTCTTAGCATATGCAGACACTTAAAAAAATTTATGACCTTAATCTGTAGCTGTAGCTAGCTAGTTCGGTACAATTAATATTACTTGGACTGCGATCGTTGTCATGTTGTCAATCTTAGCATGTGATGAAGCGATCTTGTTCTGTACATTTCCACTGACTCTGCAATAGGAACATTAGACACTGGCACGTGGAAAGGAGTGGGGACATCACAACTGTGTACCATAACATTCAAATGGCTCTGCTCCAAGTGTCTATCCAGCATGTTGAAATCCCCTCTTTCTAGTAACTGCATTGCTTATATCTGTTCCATTTATCATTCCCACTCCGTCAGTTTAAAATCGTTGAGTTTTTCACCATGTGAGTTGAACAATAATCAGCTGTTATGAACTTTAATATTTGTTTTAACAGGGAAAAATTCAGCTGATGTCCCTTGAATCTGTGCATCAGTTGCATGAGTTCATATTTGTGCTGGCTATTACACATGTCGTATTCAGTGCTTTGACAATACTTTTAGGAGGTGCAAAGGTAACCCACTTATCAGTCACATGTGTTGCACATTAGCCACGGAATACCACGTCCTATGATAAGCTGATTTTGTGTCTTCGTTTACTCAGATGCATCAATGGAAACAGTGGGAGGAGGATGCTATTCAGAAAGATACTGCAGGAAACGGTATTTGAGCATTTCTTGTTGTTCGTATGTATTACAATGCCAATGATATACTTGTGGGTTAACATCAGTTGTTTGTTCCTCCTGTAAACTGAAAACCAATAAATGTGTCTGATGAACCAAAGCAAGATTGTTTAGCTAGCGCCAATACATTTATAACAGGATAATAATTTCACAATAAACTGCAGGGCCCAAGAAGGTGACCCTTGTACAGAATTCCGAATTTGTCAAGGAAAATTTTAAGGGTAATGACAAATATTCTAGAGTATTGAGTTGGCTGGTAAGCAATCATGAGGTCTTCTCATATATCTTTTTTATGTCACTTCTTCTTCGGTACAACCCCCCTAAATACATCAACGAACGAGATCTGTTAATACCCCTTCATAATAAAGGGTAGAATGGTCTTTCCAGAAAATACTCGTGAAGATATTTCTGAGTCCGCCTTGGGCCGGCCCATTAGTGAGTATGTACTGTAGCAAGGTTCGAAAATCCAAAAATAATCTTCTGCCTGTTAGGCTTCGAACTGAGGACCTCAGGTGGAGGTGACCTTGCTAATACAACCAGAACAAACACGATTTGCTGATACAATTGCAGCGCAGTTTCTTATGACCTAACTGGACATATTATAGGAGTTTTTCTCTTAGAAATACTGTCACAGAACAAATTGATACTGTACAACCTGGATGGACACTGTAGCGACCAACACGGGGCATTGTAGCTAAATCGTTTTTTATAGCTCAACAAAAAGTAATGTGTTTTTAATCTTTTGGAATTTTTTTAAAACATGAATATTTCTTAAAAATGAAACATTTTCCAAAATTTGAACTTCTTAGGGAAACGTGGGTTTTTCTTTCAAATGTGCGATTTTTTATGAAAAATAATTTGATTTTATGAATATTTTTCAAATTTAAGAACATTCTTTTCAGAATTGTAAACATTCTTGTGAAACTGCAAACATATGTTTTCCAAAATTACAATAAATTATCAAACGTATGAATATTTTCTTGAAAACACGAACAATTTTTAAATTTTCGAACATTTCTTTTCAAAATGCCACTACTTTTTCAAATTTGTGAGCTTTATTTGAAAACGCAAACATTTTCTCAAATTTATGAATATTTTTCAACTATACTAACATTATCTGAAAACAATTTTCAATTTCTAGGGCCTAAGCATTTTTTATTTTCGATTTTTTCCGTTTTCCTCTCTTTTTGTTAATTCATTTTTCTACTTTTGAACTTTATTATTCTTTGTGAACTTGTTCAAAAATTTGAAAAATTGTTTGGTATAACATAAAATATTATTTTTAATTTCAAAAAAGGTTCGGAAATTTCATAAAATGTTCAGTTTTTGAATTGTTTTGTTCACAAATTTAATAAATGTATGTGTTTCAGAAAAGTTGTTATTTTTTTAAATTATGTGGTTTGCCATTTTGTTCGAAATTTCCATCAGATTTTCGTAATATCTTAACAATTTTGGAAAAAGTTTTCTAGTTTGTAACATTGTCATACACACTTTGTAATTCCAAAATTGTTGATAAATTTCAAGAAATTTCTAGGACAAAAGAAAAATGTTTGTGTTGATTGTAAATGACATAAATTACAAATACACTCATCTAAACTTGTAAGGCCATGGATAAATGATCCCAGCTTCTTGTAACATCCTGGCACATGCATATGAGGCTTCCATGCTACGTTCGAACAACTTCCGACACTATTTACATGTTGTGGCGCGTCTGACCATTTATGGGCCTAGTTTCACCGAGAAAACTCCAGAAAATGCAAAACTTTTCAAAAATGTAAATAACTTGGCATGGTGCCTTAAATTGGTTGTAGAAGCTGGTGGAATACATTTGTCATTTAACGGATATCGAAAAACAACGGGCTTTCAAAAAGACCCTTCTGGCCTAAGCGAACACCCTCCGTTGAACATAGTCTTTTTTTGGCATCTTTGAAATGAACCCCACTTTTGCAAGAAGGTAGGCACATACCTAGTTCAGACGATTTTCGGTAACACGTCCGGCCATTTATCATCCTTTTTAACCAAAAAAAACTTCAGAAAATGCAAAACTGATTGAAAACACAAACAATTTTGCATGGTGCCTTGAATATTGGTCATACAAGCCCATGAAAAAATGGGGTCATTTCAAGAAAAATACAAAACTTGTCAAAAAACCCAAGCAACTTGGCTTGGTGCTTTGAATTGGTTATACAAGACCATGAAAAAAAAATTGGGGGATGGATGCCTACGATGGGCATGCCACCTGCTGGCAAAAGTTAGGGTCATTTCAAGAATGTCCAAAAAACATCATGTCCCGCGTAGCATGTCCGAGTAGGCATCCATGCCAGGTTCGATGGAAAAGGATAATTTAAATCATAATTTATATATGTACTTAAAACTCTTATTTTAAGTTTTTAACATAACTAATAAATACAAAATTATAGAACTGAAAACAGTAAATGCTTTCCTAAAGCATAGGAAACATAATTTAAAGTAGTTACTTAAAACTGTTATTTTGGCATTTCAATTTTTTTAAGAAAAGAAAATGAAATCTTAGGCCTTGCCCAACTAAGCGACGTCATCCTCCGGTCGGGCGCCTATTGGAATTTGTTCATAATTAAAAAATGAATCTATTTTAAATAAATATTGTTCCCAAGTTGAAAAAATATTCGGGAAAATTTACAACACTTTTTTGACATCATGTGCTGTTTGCATTTCTGAAAAATCTTTTGGAATTTAAATTTGTATTCCTGTTCAAATGTTTGTCTTCACAATTTTGTTCGTGCTTTTCCAAAAACTATTCATGTTTTGATATTCTGAACAATTTTTTAAACACACGAATATTTTTTGAAGTTACATTGCAATTTTCGAAAATGCAAATATTTTTTAATTTATGAACCAAATTTGGAAATAAAAAATGTTTTGAAAATTCGAACAGCATTTTGAAAGCGCAACCATTTTTTGAAAAATAAAGAAGAAATGTAACAGGAAAAAAACTATGGAAAAATGAACCGGTTCACAAAGTGTTCCTAAAACCTTTTTAAAATTCCTAACCCTTATGTTACTTAAAGCGTCTGGCTTTACATTTTTCACCGAAGGCTTGTTACTCCAGTGGTTGTGGACAATAGTTTATGTTTTAGGTGGTCACGGGTTCGACTCCCAGATCGTTCTATCCTTTTTTCGATATATTTGTCATCACATGTACCGCAAATGGGCCGACCCAAGTGAGCGTATACGTACATATAAAAGTAGATACAAATTGTCAAAAGTCCATAGTACCCTTTATACGTTTTATGAGGGGGTTGTACCGAAGCGGAACTCTTTTTATGTTGTGAAATTGCGTGGACTAGTAAAGTTTTCTGTGCCATATGCAACTTTTCAGTGTAGCTTTGCCTTACATAGCAAGCTCTATATTTAATTGTCTTGTGCTAATATGTGTGTATTGGCGAGGTAATTAGCCTTTTTCTATTTCTCATGCAGCATTGTTTTTTCAAGCAATTCTACAGATCAGTAAGTAAAACTGATTACAGGACAATGTGTCTTGGTTTTATCATGGTAATTAAGCACAGATTGTAATAAGTTGACGTGGTTTTATCCTGGTGTCCTTTCCTCGTATGTTAGCATGAGATCATTTCTGGATTGCAGGCCCACTGCCCTGGGAACCTGAAATTTGATTTCAATGAATACATGTTGCGGGTTTTGGAGTCTGATTTTAAGGTGGTGGTTGGCATAAGGTAATCCAAAGAGTATACACATGTTTGTACTTTTATATCTATACTGTTCCTAGTAGTTTTCTATGAAAGTTATTAGCTCAACTCATGCAATTTCTATTTTCTTTTAGCTGGTACTTGTGGGTTTTCGTGGTGATATTTCTGTTGCTGAATATAAACGGTAAGTTGTAGTTCATCATTTCTGAATAGCACTCGTAAGTTCTGTATAATTGCTTGTCTCCCAATGGCTTAGTTCTTTGAATTGAAAGACTGAATGTGCAAGTTGAAAAATTCCAAAATATTATGTGTGCGTACATGTCGGAGTACACTACAGATCTGCAGAGTTTCAGGGATGCAGAGTAAATATACAATGTTATCATCTTGGAAGTGCATTGTTTAATGTCTTCGAAATAGAGATGTCCCTGGAGCTCGTGTAGGAAAAATCCGCAATCTTTGAGGTCTCTATTTTCCAATAATCTGGATCCGAAAACCAGTACATGGGTTAGGTATATACTGCAGCAATTCTGGGTTCAAGCCAGTTTCGGAATTTCAAAAACTAAACGCTCCTGTCTGAAATAGGGAAAACCAATTATGACATATATATAAGGATTCCAAATTATGAATTATATTTTTGAACAGTTACGCTTTTGTTGTGCAAAATGCATGGTTTCTAAACCTTGTCAGCAGCATTTCATGATTTACGCCTCTTGAAGCTATCTTACACTACATTTTGCTAATCTGCTGCAGGCTGGAACACATACTTTTGGATTGCATTCCTTCCCCTTATTGTAAGTGAATTTATATAACAATTTTTCATTGTAAACATTCACTGTGAGCCTCTTATGCTTTGGCTACAATAGAAGCTAAACCAAGAAATCTTATGATTTTAGCAACCTGCAGAAATATGGAGCACAAAATGAACAATGTGTAACAAGTAGGGAAGATGGGCTTACTTAATTCCTTACTCACTCTCTCCTCTCCCTGCAGCTTCTGTTGGCTGCTGGGACTAAATTAGAGCACGTCATAGCTCAGTTAGCCCGGGATGTCGCTGAGAAGCACTCCGCTCTCGAGGGTGATTTGATTGTAAAGCCATCAGATGACCACTTCTGGTTTGGGCGGCCGAGGATTGTCTTATTCCTGATCCACTTTATCCTCTTCCAGAACGCCTTCGAGATTGCATTTTTCTTCTGGATACTGGTAGGCATCTTTCCAATTAATTATGTTTCGTTAAGATCTAAAAATGACTGACCGAAACATCATTTATCAAATTTCTGTTGCAGACCACTTATGGATTCAACTCGTGCATCATGGGGCATGTAGGTTTTATTGTGCCGAGGCTTGTTATTGGGTAGTACTTCTTTTCCCAATATATCCTTGTACTCATGCATGTCGGTTTTATTTATTGGAAAACAACGGGCATAAGTTTGTTCTCAACTCATGCATCCTTGTATATATCCTTACTTGCAGGGTCATTATTCAGCTTCTCTGCAGCTACTGCACTCTGCCTCTGTATGCAGTTGTAACACAGGTGCGACCATATTTCAACATCATAAAATGTTGCTTTTTTCTTCGATAAAAGGCGCTTTTATTATCTCAAAATGTAGCATCAAAGTGATTATTGACACATCTTCTCCTCTGTCGTGTACAAATTAAAGATGGGAAGCTTCTACAAGAAGGAGATCTTTAATAAGCATGTCCAGCAGGGTGTTCTGTCTTGGGCTCAGAAGGCTAAGATGAAGAAGGCATTGGAGAAGAGCAATGGCACAGCAGAATCAACGAGCACTGTTGATTCAGCAGGGCCTTCTACTAAGATTGAAATGATGAAACCAGCAACGCGGGAAGGCAATGATGATTCAGCAGGGCCTTCTACTAAGATTGAAATGATGAAACCAGCAACGCGGGAAGGCAATGATGATTCAGCAGGGCCTTCTACTAAGATTGAAATGATGAAACCAGCAACGCGGGAAGGCAATGATGATTCAGCAGGGCCTTCTACTAAGATTGAAATGATGAAACCAGCAACGCGGGAAGGCAATGATGACGGTGAAATCATAGAATGGAGCCGTGTTGTCTAGAGCAATGGATCGTACGTATGCTGGCTCTTAATTAGTGCGCGCTGCAATGCAATCTATTATTATTATCAAGATATATAGATTTACTTGTTGCAACTCTAAAACATTCTTGTCCAAAAGTTTCTCACCCGGCCGGTTATACTTAATCAGTTGGTTATACTGTGAGTTTAAGATAAGTATAAGCAAATTAAGGCTTATTTGAACATGCTCTTCTCGGTTATAATAAAAGCCTATTAGAATCATTATGAACTGGTTCTAGTTCTAGTTCTGATGCCGCCGCTGGTTCCGTGCGTGCATTGCTAGCTCCTGCTGCTTGTCTTGCTGCGTCCGCGTGCTGCTACCTACTGCCGGCTGTTGCTTGCTCCATGCTGGACAAGGACACTACGGCGGCCGGTACGGTAGCCCCTACAAGGTTAAAACCTTATACAACGTGAATACCCTTAATTACGAGGCAATTATATCTGGGCGAAACCCTTTGTTATTAAGCAGGAAGCAGTAGACAAATAACAATATCACGAGGATGGTAAGGATCCGAATATAATCAAATGGCAAGCGCTAGGCAGCATTCTTTCTCAACCACTTTTGCGAGGAGGGCAAAACCTAGCTAGCAAATGATCGAGATGGAACGAACAAATGATCGATATAGCTCCTGCATGCACATATCTATTTAAAATAGCTCAAGGACATTTCACTGCGAATTTGTGGACGAGTACTAGAGAGTAGAGATGGCACGTCCATTTGGCACACGGGCCCTGTTTGGATACTCTAACACAGTTAGAGTTAGAGTTATTTTCTAACCCACTCTAACCTAAATAAGCACCTCCCCATCGGGATAGTTGGGTTAGATGCAACTAACCCACTCTAGCCCTCCCTATTTGGATATTTTTGGATTATTTGAGCCCCCAACTAACTCAAACTAGCTCTAACCCCATGATCCAAACAGGGCCACGGTCGACTGCGAGCTGCTGCAGGTAGCTAGTAGCAATTCATGGGAGGACGGGGAGGCGACTGTGAGCTGGTAGCAGCGGCATGTTTCATTATGTATATATGTTCATACAAATCTTTGTTGGTTAGCCTTGCTGCCCATGGAAGTTCTAGTATCTAAAGTACAGTTTGTATCATCAATTTATTAAATTTCTTAGTGATGTACCCCCTCTGTACCGAAATATAGGCGGTTTAAGGGTTTCATGTACAAATTTGCTCACGTTACAGATTTTTTTAAGTTTCCCGATATTGCCCCCCCCCCCCTAGCCAGCGCCTCACCCACTCGCTGCCCTTCCTCAGTCCCTCGTCACCCATCTCCCTCCCAAATCCCCTCCCCGTCGTCCCCGGCCTCTCCACTCCTCCCCATCGTCGCCAGCCTTCCTCTCCTCCTACCACATTTCCTCCCACGGCCTGTGCCAAAAATACACCACCCCCGAGATCCAAAGATCGATTTTTTAGGTGCCGGCGACGGGCTTCTGGGCGGTGAGGCGCTGGTTTTGCGTGCGCCATGTTTTCTCCCGAAGAAGAAGAAGAAGGATGGGGAAGAGCTATACCTGGCCAAACCTCAGGCCGGGCCTAGCCAAACCCGAGGCAAAAAACCTAGGCTCGGGTCCGGCCCGGCCCGGCCATCGGGCCTGTTTTTTGGGCCCAAGCCCAGCCTGAACGCATAAAATCCCACCAGGCCTCGGGCCCCTTCAGAAAAGCGCAAAAACGACAGGCTCGGATGTAACGCCCCAAGACCGACGCTCCAGAAGCGTTATTTCGCTGTTACCGTGTGTTTTATTTGTTTGTTGCATTTCACCATAGCATCATGAGCATTGCATTCACATGTTTTCTTAAAAACTTACATCCGCTCGTAGTTGCCGCTTCTTCCTTGTCTCTAGTGACCTTTCTCTCAGACTAGCTGGGCCTCTCTCTCTCTTGTCTTCTCCGTAACCTTTTGTCAGACCCTGTTGTCTTTGTTTTCCCCTCTCGTCTATATGTCCAGCCTCTCTACACATTTCATTGACCCCCTCACGTGTTCCAAACCTGCCCCGAACCCTACCCGCTCAGTTATCACCGTTGGGTCCTGATCATCCCCAAACATCTATAAAACATCTTCGATTTTTGATTTGGACTCCCTAGCGTTTTATCTCAACCGTCCGATTTTAATCGGATGATCCAAATACCCCTTCTTTTGTTTTATATAAAGACCAATCCAAATATAGGCAAACCCTAAATTCTTCTAGGACCAAATCCTCTCCTCTCGGGATCCCACAGACTCCTCCCACCTCCCTTCAGATCCAGCCAACCACCACAGCCACTTCCACTCGATCTGGACCGCCAGATCTTAGATCGGACGGCCCTGAGAGCCCCTGCAACCCCAGCACACAGCTCCCGCACGATCCCCCTCCTCCTGCTTCGATCCCCGAGCGGATCGGGAGAGCTCGCCGCTGCCGCGTCACATCTCCGTCCTCTCATCCGTCCCGCCGGCGACAACCAGCACCACCAGGACATTCCTGACCTTCCCCTTCTCTTTCATCTCTTTTTCTCCTCCCTTCTCTCCAACTCACGTTGCTCTGTCTCCTGTGTCTTCACATCGCTGCCCAAGACGCCATGGATCACCTGCTGTAGCTCCAGCCCTACGCGCCGCCGTGGTTTCCGGCTGATCCGCGCTGGAGAGCCTTGGATCTGTGCTTCCCTGCCGTTCCTCGCCTCCCGGAGCAAGTCGCTGCACCGCCTCTGCTTCGTCGGCCTTGCCTCTGCTTCGAGCGACAGAACAGTGCCCCGCCCCGCGTTGACCAGTCCAGCACCCGGATCCTCGCCTCCTTCCGTTCCCTGGACCGCCGCGTCGCCGGAGTAGAAGCTCCATCAGCCGCTGCTGCCTCCGCTTCACCAAGTCCCGCGCACCTGCTTCGTCTCGCTGCGGGAGGAGCAGCGAGCCATCGCCCAGCCGCCGGAACCTTAAACCCTCGCCTGCGCCCGTTGACTCGCACGCGTGGGCCTCCCAAGCCGCTTCCCCGCCCAGCCGCGCAGGCCGCCTCCACCTACTGGGCCTTGGCCCATGGTGAGAGCCCCCAGCCCAGTGTGTCCTGTTTCAGCCCCATGCATGTTTTTTTCCAGATCTGCAAATTTAGCTATTACCCCAGGATTTACATATTTGCAGAAAAAACCCTCCATGTTCATGCATATAATAACTAATAAACCGTGCATTGGTTTAAAATGAATTATATATATGTAAAATGCTTAGAATTTCATCTGGTTTCATATTTTCCAACTCTCATCCATGTTTAAAATGTTTAAGCTTGCTGTTTGTTTATTTTTGCATAAATGCCATGTTAAAATTATTTATTTCATAACTAAATAACCGTAACTCCGAATTAAATAAACTTCATATGTAAATGGGGTGGGAAAATGCATAGATTAACATGCTGCACTTACTTTTCATGTTTAAGAACTCAAAAATATGGTTTAGGGAAAAACAATACCAAATTTGAAATATGCATATGGGGATTTTCCGGAATTGTTGTTTGTTGTTCCGGCCTCATTTAAACTTGCCTAGATAGGTAATTTTATTATGCTTCACCTCTTGCCATGTTAACCAACATTTAATATTGATGTGTATCTAAACGCGAGTGAACTAAATACTTGAATGTGGTGTTTCGTCAATATGCAACTTGTTGCATATTGAGCTCCACTTAACTTGTAGTATTGTTTGTTGCACTTTGTCATGCTTTTAAACCGGACATGCATCATACTTGTTTGTGCATCATGCCATGTTTATGCTTGTGTGTTTACCATGTTGTTTCCTTCTTTCCGGTTTGCTTCTCTCGTTAGCTTCGGTTTGGTTCTAGAGTTGTGATGATTCGTTCGACTACGTTCGTTTGTCTTCTTCATGGACTAGTTCTTTTTCCTTGCGTGATCTCAGGCAAGATAACCATTACCCTCGATATCACTTCTATCTTTGCTGGCTAGTTGTCCGTTCTATCGCTATGTCGCGCTACCTACCACTTGCTTATCATGCCTCCCATATTGCCATGTCAAGCCTCTAACCCACCTTCCTAGCAAACCGTTGTTTGGTTATGTTATCGCTTTTGATCAGCTCCTCTTATAGCGTTGTTAGTTGCAGGTGAAGTTGAAGATTGGTCCATGTTGGAACATGATTATGTTGGGATATCACAATATCTCTTATTAATATTAATGCACCTATATACTTGGTAAAGGGTGGAAGGCTCAGCCTTATGGCTGGTGTTTTGTTCCACTCTTGCCGCCTTAGTTTCTGTCATACCGGTGTTATGTTCCTTGATTTTGTGTTCCTTACGCGGTTGGGATTATGGGACCCCCCTTGACAGTTCGCTTTGAATAAAACTCCTCAAGCAAGGCCCAACCTTGGTTTTACATTTGCCTAACAACCTATAACTTTCCTATGGGTTGCAAACCCGAGGGTCATCTTTATTTAACCCCCCGGGCCAGTGCTCCTCTGAGTGTTGGTCCGAACCGGCAGCCTGTGGGGCCACCTCGGGGAAACTTGAGGGTTGGTTTTACTCATAGCTTGACCTATCCGGTGTGCCTTGAGAACGAGATATGTGCAGCTCCTATCGGGATTTGTCGGCACATTCGGGCGGTCTTGCTAGTCTTGTTTTACCATTGTCGAAATGTCTTGTAACCGGGATTCCGAGCCTGATCGGTTTGTTTCGGGAGAAGAAATATCCTTCGTTGATCGTGAGAGCTTGTGATGGGCTAAGTTGGGACACCCCTGCAGGGTATAAACTTTCGAGTGCCGTGCTCGCGGTTATGTGGCATATGGGAATTTGTTAATATCCGGTTGTAGAGAACTTGACACTTGACTTAATTAAAATGCATCAACCGCATGTGTAACCGTGATGGTCTCTTTTCGGCGGAGTCCGGGAAGTGAACACAGTTGGGTTATGTATGAACGTAAGTTGTTCAGGATCACTTATAGTTTCACGACTGTTGCGTAGTTTCTCTTCTTACTCTTGTACTCGTAAGTTAGCCACCATAGTTGCTTAGCGCTTGCTGCAACTTCACCTCATAACCACATCCTGCCTATAAGCTTAAATAGTCTTGATCTCGCGGGTTTTGAGATTGTTGAGTCCTCATGACTCACAGATACTACCAAAATAGTTGCAGGTGCCGATGATACCAGTGCAGGTGAAGCTACCGAACTCAAGTGGGAGTTTGACGAGGACCTTGGCCGTTACTACGTGTCTTTTCCTGATGATCAGTAGTGAAGCCCACTTGGGACGATCAGGGATCTAGCATTTGGGGTTATCTTCTTTTCTTTTGGATTTGTCCGTAGTCGGACTATGTGTGTACTCTGAACGATGTATGAATTATATGTTCATTGTGTGACGTGGAGATTGTAAGCCAACCCTCTATTTATCCCTTTCTTGTTCATTACATAGGATTATGTGAAGATGACCCTTCTTGCGACAAAACCACAATGTGGTTATGCCTCTAAGTCGTGCCTCGACACGTGGGAGATATAGCCGCATCGTGGGCGTTACACCGGGCCCGGCCCGGCCCGGCCATCGGGCTGAAAATCTAGGCCCGGGCCCGACCCGGGAGCAGCAACGGGCCGGGCCGGGTCGGGCTTTTTCAAGCCGGGTCGGGCCGGGCTTCCCATGGCCAGGACTAGGAAGAGCAGAGGCAGGGCGTCCCCGCCGTCGGATTCGGGGGCTCTTCTGTCGCCACCATGGAGGCTGGCTCCAGCGCTCAAATCAAGCTCTCAGGCATGGGCTAGTTCAAAGAGGAGGATTCAAATTTAGCCAAGGGTGATAATTAAGGTCATTTCCCTTATTTTCACCTGGTTGGAACGATTTGTTTAACGATCTATATTTCGGATCGGAGGGAATATATATATAGCCCACAATCTGTAAGAAATTTAGTATCGACCAACAAAAATTTAGGGGGAGGGGATTACTTGTGCTCGTGCACTGCTGTGGGAGGCACAGCCGCACGGTAGATGACGAAGAGGAGCCGCCAGGAACACCGGAGCCGCACTGGTGATGGAGGCACCGCCAGGGGTGGATCGGTATTGCCTGAGGTAGGGGCAAGCTTCGAGAGTTGGGTCGCCGGCAGCTACGGGAGAAACAGGAGGGGTCGTTCGGGCTGGCTCTCTGTGGGCAGAAGGTCGACCGCATGCAGAGGCTGGTCTCCCGACTGGGCCGGCCCATGCAGCTAGCGAACAACGAAAACTGTAGCGCTCGAGAAAAAGAAAAAACGTATAGTTTTTACCACACAGGGTTATGGAGACATTGAGGGGGATTTGAGAGTGAAAACTATACTCCATTGGGTTCAAACACAAGACCCAGTGCTTCACATGAAGTACGGCCACCACATGAGGTAGCGAGCTACCTGATTTATAATAAGAACCAAACCAAGCGCAGATTTGAATGCTTTTAAAATTTTGAACGCAAAACATTATTTGGAAAAAAGCATGAATATTTTATGAAACTGCCAACACTTTTCAAAATTGTGAATAAAATTTGAAAAAACTCAAACATTTCGAAAATGCAAATAATTGTTGGAAAATGGAAACATTTTTCTAAACTCTCCCAAACAATTGAAAACACGAACATTTTTCTAAAACTGGAACATTTTTCAAATTTCAAATTAATTTTTGGATAGGCGAACATTTAATTGGGACCAGTTTTTCAAACTCCCAAACAACATTTGAAAAAAAATTGAATATTATTTTAAACTCCTGAACAAATTTTTGAACATGAACATTTTATGAAATCTGTGAACAATTTTTCAAACTCCAGACAAAAATTGAAAACATGAACATTTAAAAAAAATTGCAAACTAATTTTGAAACAGAAACGTTTTTTTAAATGCCGAATAAAATTTGAAAATGCGAATATTTCTTAAAATTTACGAACCCAGAACAAATATTGACAAGAGCTGAAATTTTGTACTTTTACTAGGTTCCCAAAATAAGAAACAAAAAAATGAAAATAAGAAACAAAAAAATACCAGAAAACCAAGCCAAAAACGGTTCAGGAACCTTTTACTAGGTTCCCAAAACCAGTAGAAACCAGGGCTATAACCCTCCAAAAGGTTCCCAAAACCAGATGCGATCTACTCGGCAGCTGTCTTAGATGGGCCATCCAGTCGTTCGCTTAGTGTTGTCTCTATGTGTGTTACCTCTACAGTTATACGCAGAGAGCGCAAATAGGAAATTCCGTTCGGGCTCTCTCTCTTCTCCCTCAATTTTTTTTCGGAAACGCTAACACCCAAATATGTGGGCATTTGCTTCTCGCCCACACGCATGAATCACCGTTCATTTAATTTCGCACCAATCCTGACACGTGAGGCAATTTTTGTGTGCCACGTAGGACAAGGTCGGTGTGTGGAGTATTTGTCAGTTCGCCCGTACGCTGTTTCTCCCTCGGACAAGACTAGTTGCGAGTCGGGGCGTGCGGTGTAACTGCCGTCGCGCCCGCACGCCACGCACGACTTCTGTTTTCCATCTCCCACGACTGCTCATTTTTCCTACTCTCGCACGCCCAAGCTGTCATTTGCCATGTTTTTTGCAGGGTACATGACAACTGCCCTATTTTGTGATTGTAAGCAGATGACAACTCTCTTTTATCCGAACATGTTATTGTTCCCACGTCTGTTTGTAACGCTACATGGCAACTGCCTAGTGTTAGTAGGTGGCAACTCCTAAAGATACCACTGTCGCCCACATGCCCGTCTCCTCTCCCACACACCAAAAGCTTTCAGTTGTCAGTGTTTTTGCAGGGTACATGGCAACTGCCCTATTATGCTTGTAAGCAGATGGCAACTCTCTTTTTTATCCGAACATGTTTTTTGCCATGTTTTTGTAGTGATACATGGCAACTGTCTAGTGTTAGTAGGTGGCAACTCCTAAAGTTTTCAAATCATGACAACTATAGTAGACCAGACCATACATGGCAATAGCTGCAGTTGCCAAAAATGGCATCCGGCACTTGACCTGAGATGGCAACTGCAGTTGAGCAACCATGGCAACTGCAGTTAAACGAACATGGAAGAGGGTCCGAACCATGGAAATCGCGGCGGGACGCGTGGTGACTATCACACGGGGCGTGTAGCTTGCAGGCGGGGAGGGGTGGACGGCCAAGACGGGTCGTGCGGGCCGCGTGGTCGCTCGCCCACACCCGCGGACGATCGCGCCGCACACCGAACATGCGGGGCAGTGACGGGGTGCGCCCGGACGTGCTTGTGCGGACGGGCCTGTGTCAATGCCACACGGGGCATGCGACACATCCCCCTAGATGCCACACGTGTGGCAGCTATTGTCGTGTTTTTTTTTTGAGAAACCTCTCTTCTCTCTCTTTCTGTTTCTAGTTTTGGCTAGGCCTTCAATTTCAAGAGAACTACGAGAAGCAGACTGGGCAGTTTTCTTTAGCCCAATTAGAAAATTGTCCAAGCCCGTTTTCCAGCCCTTTTTGGTGGCGTGGGGTGTATATATTATTGGTGGCGTAGGCTGAACCGTACATGCCATTAACTCTTCCAGTTATTTTAAAACAACGGATTTGCTATTTTGTAGTCGAGTGTTTTCCAATTCGTTGTCATCAAATCTATCTCCGTCCGTTCTCGCGCAAAGATTCGTGCTGGGTCCTGTGGTTTTCGGGTTCGTTTTCTTTGTCGGGCGCGCTTTTGTTTCTGCCTCAGCTCGTTACCACTGCCCCGACGCGGTACTGTTTGGTTTTTGTCCTTTTTGAATTTTGGGTGCCTTTTCCCTTTTTCATTTGGGCGCCTCTGTTTCGATAAGGCTGAGAGGAGAGAGTTCGAGGAGGCGATTCCTTCTATTCATGTTGATTTCGAGATATCCCACCGCTCGATCTTGCATTCTCCCCCCTTTCTCTTCGATCCTTGGTTACCGCGGTTTGTCGTTCTTGTCTTTCTCCCTCCCCCGTGGGATTTGGCTTGTGTTGTGCCAGTGTAGCTGTAGCTTCCAGATTTAGGTGAGTTGTTGTTGTAGGTTTTATTGTTCTTTGTAGTCCGCCATGATTTCTTCTATTAGTTTTAGGTCTTCGGGTATAGGCGCTGGTAGGTGGTTGTTCAAGGTCATCTGATGGTTTTGGTCATCTCGCCCTTCCCTCGTTGAAGTTCTCCCCAGTCCAGTGCTTGATTTGTTTCCTTCGCTGTAGATGTAGAAGTAGGTGAGGCTGTAGTTGTAGCGGTGAATATCCCTCGTGTTTTTGTTGCATATGGTAGTTGTAGGTGCATGGATATAGCAGTGGATTCGAGTCCCCTGTTGATTTCTTTTCTGCTAGGCTGGTGGCTGGATGTCCGTTCCGTCTGTTTTTTTGTTGTTAGATGTAGTTTGATTCTGATGGCTCGTGCGATGTAGATGTAGATGCTAATGGTGTATCCTTCGTCTGATTTTGTTTGCCCTTCTATGTAGATGTAGCTGCTTTTTGATTCAGTTACCTGCTCAACTATGGTTTCTGATGTGTTCAGTTTCCTGCTTAGTAGTAAGTGGTCTCTGTATTGGTTCATGTTGCTGTTGTAGTTCTTGAATTTGTTCAGTTACCTGCTGGCAGTTTAGATGCAGGTGTTTAGTTTCCCTAGTTTAGGGTTTTCTCAGTGTATCAAATTCAACGAGTCAACTCTGCTTTATTCCTGTGTCTATATGGTTTTCTGGTGCATTTCACTGGGTGTATTTCACTATAATCCACATGTGTTTTTTAGCCCTATATTGGTTCAGTAGGTGTTTCCCTTTTTTTGTCAGTGTTAGATCATCCTACTGAATTTGTGTGTACTAGCCCTGTAGTACTGATGTATTTTAGTGTAAGCTCAGAAACTTTTGATGTATTTTCAGTGTAATATACCCCGGAATTATATGTATTTTATCCCATATTTTGAGTGTATTTGTCAGTGTAATATACCCTAGAATTATAGCGTAATTTAGCCCATATTTTCAGTGTGATACCCATGATTTTTTTTGTATTTACAGTGTATTAGAGTGTAATTTACACTGTAATTATAGTGTAATTTGTCCCATAATTATAGTGTAATTCTCATGCTACTTATATGTAATTACAGTATAATCTTCCCATAATTATAGTGTAAGTTTCCCATAATTTTCAGTGTAGCCCTGATGCTTCTTATATGTAATTACAGTATAAAATTCCCCCTAATTACAGTGTAAATTCTCCTATAATTACAGTGTAACCGTCATCCTTTCCATAATTTCTGTTTTTTTATTTTAATTTCAGGCTCATTCTTGTTATATGTTCTTTGTATCATTGCGCTGTAGTTCTTGTGATTATGATCTATATTTGAGTCGTCCACTGTTGTATTTGCGGTGCAGTATTTGTATTTTCGTTGTAGTTGTCAGGAGGTAGCTGGTTGTTGTGTATCAGTTTTTTTCTTTTAATAGTGGTATTTAATTGTTTGAATTACATTGTAATACCAAATATTTACTCTACAATGGGATTTGCAGTGTAATATACCCTAGATTTACGCTGTAATATACCCCGAATTACACTACAATTTGCCCGGTTTACTGTGTAATTTGCCTCAGAGTTTCACTATATTTACACTGGTTTTTACACTGTATTTTGAGTGATACTCGCACTGTACTCTGTAAGTTACACTGTAATTTGTCCAGATTTACGCTGTAATACCCCTAGATTTACTTTTGTAACTTACCTCTGAATTTCCCACTGTAATCCATGTGCTACTTTCACTGCAATATACCCCATATTTACACTATATTATCTTCTGTTTTTGGCAGTGTAATTCATGTGCCTTTTCTATGTAATTTTCCTAGATTGATGTGCAATTTGCCTCAGAGTTTGACTGTATTTAGTTTGGTTTTGAGTGATACTTGCACTGTACGCTGTAAGTTACACTGTAATTTGCCCAGATTTACGCTATAACACCCCTAGATTCACTTTTGTAATTTACCTCTGAATTTCCCACTGTAATTCATGTGCTACTTTCACTGCAATATACCCTATATTTACACTATATTATCTTCAGTTCTTGGCAGTGTAATTCATGTGCTTTTTCTATGTAATTTGCCTAGATTACTGTGTAATTTGCCTCAGAGTTTGA
Source organism: Triticum dicoccoides (assembly GCF_002162155.2). Classification (NCBI taxonomy): domain Eukaryota; kingdom Viridiplantae; phylum Streptophyta; class Magnoliopsida; order Poales; family Poaceae; genus Triticum; species Triticum dicoccoides. Next base: position 8,089,401 of record NC_041384.1, on the reverse strand, counting down.
CTGTATTTAGTCTGGTTTTGAGTGAAACTCGCACTGTAAGTTACACTATGTCATGCCAGATGCATGATTGATATTTACGCTGTTGTTCCACAGTTTAGTTCTTCGCTGTAATATGCCTCAGATTTACCCTGTAATTTCGCTGATTCATTTGCACTATAATATGATGAAGGATATACTCTGCACAGTGTATTTGTACTGAGATTTATATTGTAATTCAGCCACATTACTATGTAATTTTCAGCTTCTTTACTCCGTACACCTTTTTCATTTCTTTCTTTTCATGTGTCATGTAATCTGTTTTTTAGGTTTAGTTTCATGGGGAGGCTACGGAAAGTCTCTCACAAGGATGTTCTGCCAGTCTTTTATTAAGAATGCTGATTCTTTGAATGATCCTTTTGTGCCTAACGACTTTGCGGAAGATGGTTCTAATGCTATGTCTTTGGTAGTTATTTCTGTCTTATTCTCTTGTTTTATTTTCTTCTTTATTCTCTCTTTCAGTTTATTAATTCTTGTGTCTGTTGACTGTACCTTTTTTCAGTAACTTTCTGGTGATGATGGACAATTTGAGAAAGCTCTTTTCGAGTTCTATGTGAATCATGTGAGTTTTTATATTCTAGTTCTAATTCATGCATTGTTTTTATGATGACTTATCTGTTTATTTGGATTGATGCTTGTATTTTTTTTTTGTTTTTCCAGAAGGAATGTGGTTAGTCCCTTTTTTGTCTTGACTTTATTTTCTGTTCTTCTCTATTTTGGTTGCACATCTCATGGAATTTTGGTAGGGTTTGCCCCCAATGTATCTTCATTTATTTTAAATTTTAATGTACTTCTCCTTTTGTTTTTGCAGAGGCAGAAACGATCTTATGATTTGCCAGTTTGTTCAACATTCACTAGATATTCTGGAAAGGTTTTCTCAGGTGTTGTGCAACCAAACAGAGAAGAACAGTCAACAAGCATTCTTTTTCTTCCATCATGTCAACAAGTATTTTTGAGAGATTTTTCTGAACCTGTGGATTGTCTCTTGAATGACCTTCCTCTGTCCTCAACCAAGTTTTTGCATCTGTTCTTTCCCCCTTGCTTCTCTCCAGGTACTTGCCCCTCTACCATGTCTTTGTTTTGTTGCGGTTCTTTGTTCTTCTCTCTCCCCCTCTCCCATGGCTCCTCCTAGATGAGTTCTGTGTGTAACAGTGTAAGGTGAGATCTGAGGGGTAGGGTAGTAGAGTTTGGGACCTTGCGTGGGATGCAACATGCAAGTTGAAGAAGGGTCCTGGGAGTCGCCAGCTACTTCCTGATTTTAGTTTTTTTTTCTTTGTCAGGTGCTTTGTGGTCCAGCAAAGGAAAATGAGCATGGGCGACCGATCTAGGATGGTTTTGTATTGGTTAGTTGAACCGGGTCAAATTTTTAGCCTGGCCCGTTTTTTTGGGCATACAAACATACAATTGTAGTAGGTTTTTGGACATACAGCTGTCAACATTTGATTTGTTAGGAAATTTGAATGTTTTCCAATTGTAAATTAGTCAAATGCCAAATAGACAGTCCCAACTAAAACAATTTGGTTCAGTTATTAATGGAGGAAAACCCTATTTGCCGCTCTCTGCGCCAAACAATCGGGGTTCCGCACAGGGGCTATCGAGCGAACGACGTGCATGGGCCGGCCTGTTAAGCGTTCAAGTACACCGGTTTTAAGAACCTTCTATGACTGTTCCTAGCCGGGTAATTTTTCGGTTTTGGGAAACTTCTAGGAAGTTCCTGAACCGGTTTTTCTTTTTATATTTATTTTCGCTTTTATTTTTTATTGTTCTTTCCTTTTTCGTTTTTTCTCTTTATATTTCCTGTCTTTTTTTCTTTCTTCTTGCTCTTTTTTTGACTTTTTTCTTTTTGCAACGAATGTTTTCAGAAATTTTTCTAAAAGGTGAAAATTTCAGTTTTTGTTCCTCCTTTCAAAAAATGTTCCTGTTTTCTAATTTTTGTTCAGAAATTTCATAAAATTTTAGAATGTCAAAAATTGTTATCTTATTTTTTAAAAAGTGTTCGTCTTTTCAAATTCTTTTCACAAACTAAAGGATGTTCGGTTTCAGAAATATGTTCTCGCTTTCAAAATTTGTTCAAAATTCTAAACATATTCCTATTTGAAAATTTTCTTGCAAATTCAAAAGGTGTTTGTGTATTTGTTTCATGAATTAGAAAATGTTCAGGAATTTCAAAACATGTTCCCATTATTAAAAATGGTTCAAAAAATTTCATAAAAATGTGCACGTTCTCATTTTTGAGTTTTGAAACTGTTCAGTTTCAAAATTTTGTTCATAAATTTTTAAAAAATGTCCGGGTGGTTCGAAACATGTTCCCGTTTTCATCAATTGTTTGCAAAGTTCAAAAGTGTGCATGTTTTCATTTGTTCAGGAGTTTCAAAATTGTTCAGTTTCAAATTTTTGTACATAAATTTCAAAACATATTTCGGTGGTACAAAACACGTTCCCATTTTCAAAAAACAAATCAAAAATTTCGAATATGTGCACGTTTTCATTTTTTCTGGAGTTTCAAATTTTTGTTCACAAATTGCAAAAAAAATCGCAATTTTCAAATATGTGCATGTTTTCATTTTTTTCAGGAGTTTCGAAATTGTTCAGTTTCAAGTTTTCAAAAAATGTTCTAGTTTTCACATTTTTCAAAATATTTTCCCGTTTCAAAAAAATGTTCCTGATTTATCCAAATATTTCAGTTTTTTTTTGTTGCAAATCACCAATTTGCTTTTGTGTCACAGATCCCTTCGTTTTTTTAATACAAATGCTTGTGAAATTCAAGGTATAATTTGGATCTGCGCTGCGGGATTTGGTTCTTTAAGCTTGGCGCTACTGTAGAATTGGTAACGACTGCTAGCTCAGCTGGTAGTACCACGGTAGGTTTAGTGCCAGGTCCTGGGTTCGTATTCTTGTGACCGTGGTATTTCTTTTTTAGCTACTGTGCACTGTCATTCGCTATAATCCTGGGCCAGCCCAGTTGGACACCCGCCTATGCGAAACCGCCCCTCTTTGCCGCAGCGAGCGGCGAATAGGATCCTATATGGCAGGTGTGGTGGGCGAATCCTATTTGCCGCTCGAGTGCGGCAGACGAACGCGCGAGCAACGCCCACGGGCCGGCCCACTTCAAGAAAGCTACCGGTTTCGGGAACCTTCTAGAAGGTTCCTTAAACCGGGGTTTTCCAGTTTTTCTTAATTTTTCTCTTTGGTTTTTTCTATTTTTTTTCTCTTTTTTTCTTTTTATGTTTCTTTTGCCGATTTCTTTTTGTGTTTTTTCAGAAATTTAAAACCTTTCCATACTATTCAGAAATAAATTTAAACATTCTAAAAAGTTTGAAATTCAAAAAAGTTCTTTTATGATTTCAAAAGAAATTCACGTTTTCAAAAAAGGTTCACCGCAGTGAAAAAATCTGCAACGTACATGGAATAAATGTTCACTGTGTACAAAAAAATGTTCACTGTGTACAAAAAATGTTCATCGTGTATAGAAAAATTGTTCAGATTGCATTTCAAAAAACGTTCACCACAGGAAAAAAAATGTGCAACGTACATGGTAAAAATGTTCACTGTGTACAAAAAAATGTTTATCGTGTATAGAAAAACTGCTCAGATTGCATTTCAAGAAAAGTTCACTGCAGTGAGAAAATGTGCAACGTGTATTGAAAAAATGTTCACTATGTACAAAAAAAATGTTCATCGTGTATACAAAAATTGTCAGATTGCATTTGAAAAAATGTTTACCATATTTTTCAAAAAATGTCGGTGTATATTTGAAAATGTTCGCCATATAATATCAAAATGTTCAGTATGTATTTTACATTTATTTTTTAAAACATTTGTTCACTGTTCATAAAAGATTCTTCTTAATTCGGAATTAGTGTCGTTATTAAACAATATTCGCATTTTTCAGAAAATATGTTGGCACATTTGTCCAACAAATGTGTCGCAAATTGAAAAAAAAGGTATCTGGTACTGTACTTTAGTGCTAGCGCACCGTTTTAGTCACAACTGGTTTCGCAGACGACTGCCTATAGGCGTATCTATTCGTGGCGAGGTCCACCATCGGGCTATAGCTTCGCGTGATTTTTTCGCCTCCACTTGAGGCATGCCAATGGGCTGGTAAACAATTTTCGAATTTTTTTTCAACATATTTAAATCCAATGAACAAAAAATTTGCATTCGATGAACATCTTTTGAAAATGATGAACAAAAGTCAGTTAACAATTTCTGAATTTTGGTGAACATTTTTCAATTCCAATGATCAAAAAAGTTGAATTTTATGAACACTTTTTGAAAATGAAGAACGAAATTTGATTTTAATGAACGTTTTTTAGGTCAATGAACAAATTTTGAATTTTGGTGAACATTTTTTCAATCTGATGGACAAAAAGTTGAATTCGATGAACATTTTTTGAATTGGTGAATATCCTTTTAAGAGTGATGAACCTATCTTGAATTCAATGAAAGAAAAAGTGTTCGTGAATTTGAAAAGAAAATTTGCCAAAAAATAGTGGAAAAGTAAAGAGGAAACAAGAGGAAAGAAAAAGGAAAACATGAAATGTCGATCACATTAAAAAATGTTCGTGCTTTCAAAAAAATGTTCACTATTTTAAAAAATCGTTCATAAATTCAGAAATGTTCCCGGTTGAAGAGAATGTTTATGAATTCAAAAAGTGGTCATCACATTTAAAAAAATGTTCACAATTTAAAAAAATGCTCACGATTTCAAGAAAAATAGTCACGAATTAAGAAAATATTCACGGTTTTAAAAAATGTTCATGACATTTTTAAAACATTTGACGATTTAAAAAAAATGCTCACGATTTCAAGAAAATTGTTCGCGAATTCAGAAAATATATATAGTTGAAGAGATTGTTCAAGAATTAAAAAAATGTTGACGTTTGAAAAAAAGTTCTCACGATTTGAATAAAAATGTTCGCGAATTTAAGATGTTCATGAATTAAAAAATGTTCGCTATATCGAAAAATTGTTCGTGAATTTCATAAAATGTTCATGATTGAAAAAAATTCGTTATTTTTTCATGATTTCAAAAAACATTCACTATTTTAAAACATGTTCACGAATTTAAAAGATTTTCAGAAATGTAGAAAACAAAGACTAAGTTGAAAACAGAAAGTAGAAAGAAAACAAAAACAAAAAAGGAAAAAGAAAAAGAAACGCAAAAGAAAAAAGAAAAAGAAGGAAAAACCAAAAAAACTAAAAAAAATACTGCTTTTGGGGAAGGTTCTAGAAGCTTCCCAAAGCCGGTGGGAAATAAAGTGCAGAATGGGCCGGCCCATACACGAACCGGGAGGTCGCCCGGGGTGCGCGCTACGGTGCTAGCGCGCGACCTACGCCGCCTATAGGATCTGCCTTATTGGTGGCCTTCTGAATAGTTCGACGCCACAGGTAGGCACAATCGTAGTGGCATGACAAAAAGTTACACGCCATCGGTAACCTATGTCAGACATGACTTTTGGATCCCAAATACTAGTGACGTGAATTTTAGACTGCACGCCACCAGTAACCTATTATTGATGGGATACCAAATATGACAACGCCACCTCTATTTAAAAATTAGTGGTGGTGTTGATTGAAACTAGCGTGTCACCAATAGAAGTTCTGTATAAGCATTTCTCTGCTAGTGAATAATTCACCTAATTAAATTTTCGGTCTTATTAGTTGTTTCGCTTCTTCGTGGCAATTCGTCTTTGCGCCAATGGCTGCAGTTGGTGTCTTCAAATAGTTCATCTAACTTTCATTTTATGTCTCAAATAGTTCATTTAACTTCTGGGTTGCAGAGCATCGCTTAACTTTTTTTTTTGAAACCTTTTTTTTGAAACCGCATCGCTTAACTTTTTGGTTGTAGTTTCAATTACATCGCTTAACTTTTGGGTTGCATCCTCGTGTCATCAATAAATCGCAAAAGCAAGATATGTGTAATGATCATTGTCAAGGAAAATACAAATGCAATATGAACATAATCATTGTAAACGTTCGGTTGGACAACTGATTCTTGATGTAGGTCGCGAATCGGTTAAGATGTAATTTGGACACATTCCCTACTTTGTCTTTCCACAAGAACATCTTAACGATTGTCTTAGAGAGCACAAATTAAGATCACTAGATGACCCGTTTGCGCCAATTGGCGCAAAGACCAACTACAGCTTAGAAGTTAAGCGAACTATGTGAAATATAAAATGGAAGTCAAGTGAACTATTTGAAATATAAAATGAAAGTTAAGTGAACTATTTGATGAGACCAACTGCAGTCAATGGTGCAAAGATCGACTGTAGCCAAGAAGAGAAGCAACTTCTTCCAAGCATAAGTGAATTTAGGATTGTTTGAGTGTCAAATTGGTCTTTTACTGCTAGATTTTCAGTATTAAATCCAGCCCAATCCTAAGAAAAATATCAATCGGTTGAGATAGGTAGATAGAATTCAGTATGGTCAATGTAGAGAATGATTGTGTGCATCGATCTCTCATTGATCGTGCACAAGGGGCGCGCGCGCGCACACACACAGGTACAAGGGGTGCGACTGGTGTCTTGTCTCCCAACTGCTTCAACCCGTAAAGAGAACGAGAGAGCAAGAACACGTGGTCCGGATAGTCGGTGTCGACGAAACCAGAAGGTTGTTGAGAAAACACTTGCTCGTTGAGATGGCCATGCAAGAAAGCATTGGACATGTCGAGCTGCTGAACTGGCCAGGCACGAGAAATGGCAAGTTGGAGGACAGCGAATCATGCCCGGTTTGACAACCGGGGCGAAGGTGTCGGTGAAGTCCACGCCGGCGCGCTGTCAGAAACCGCGCACCACCCAACGCGCCTTGTAGCGCTCAAGGGAACCGTTAGGGCAAGTCTTGTGGCAAAAAATCCACTTGCCAGTGATAAGATTGGCACGGGGAGGCTGCGAGACAAGCTGCCACGCACGGTTGCGCTGAAGGGCATCGAACTCCTCACGCATCGCAGCAAGCCAGTTCGCATCCTGAAGGGCTGCGTGTGCGGAAGTGGGTAGCGGAGACGGGGCCGAGGTAGACGCGACACACGCATACTCATCGGAGGTGTAGCGCGTGCTAGGACGATACGTCCCAGTCCGAGCCCGAGTAACCACACCGACGAGAGGTGCGATTGTAGCCGACGAAACCGAGAGGGCGACCGGCGAGGAGGAGGTCGAGCCGGTCTCCGAGGACTCCGAGGGGGCACCTGCGGTGGCACCAGAGGCCACAGCGGCGCCCAAGGGGGCCATGGCGGCTGGGACGCTTGAGGGGGCTATGGCGGCAGGGATGCCCGAGGGTGCGGCCTCACCCGAGGAAGCGCCAAAGGCCGCGGCGGCGGGGGCGCCCGAGGGGGCGGCCACACCTGAAGCACCGCGGGAGGGGGTGGCCGGCGCGGGAAGCACAGTCAAGGCGGGGCCCAGTGCTCGGCGCGACGAAGGAGGCGGCTCGCCGTAGGTGGTGGCAGGGGCGAGCCGCGCCGCGGGAGACGCCGAGGAGGACGTTACTTGCTGAAACAGGAACACCAGCTCATGAAAGTACACGTGCCGCGAAGTATAGACGCGGTGGGACACTGGATCATAACACCGGTAACCTTTGGTGTTGGGAGGATAACCGAGAAAGATGCAAGGAACCGACCGGGGAGCGAGTTTGCGAGGGGTGGTGGACGCGGTGCTAGGATAACAGAGACACCCGAAAATGCGAAGACCATCATAAGATGGGACTGCACCGAAGAGGAGCTGGTGAAGAGCATAGTTCCAGCGAGGACGACACAGACAAATGTTAATTAGGAGGCTGGCGGTCGCAAGATCGTCCGGCCAGAACCGAGGAGGCACGTTGGAGTGGAAGGGCAACGTGCGGATACAGTCATTATGAGTGCGGATGATGCGCTCAGCGCGGCCATTCTGCTGCGACGTGTAGGGGCAAGTGAGGCGAAATATGGTGCCGTTAGACGGAAGGAGATTGCGGACGGCAACGTTGTCAAACTCTTTTCTGTTGTCAGTTTGTAAGGCAAGAATAGGACGACCAAACTGTGTGGTGACATAGGAGTAAAAAGCGGTGAGTGTGGCAAGAGCGTCAGATTTGCGAGGGAGAGCAAATGTCCACACATAATGGAAAAAATCATCCAATATCACCAAATAGTATAGATAACCCGTGTTGCTTGCAACCGGGGACGTCCAAACATCACTATGCAATAAATGAAACGGAAAAGTGGAAATGTTTGTAGACTCGCTAAAGGGAAGACGAACGTGCTTGCCAAGACGGTAGGCCTCACAAGTGTGGTTGTTAACCTTATTACATGAGAATGAAAAACTCTAAAGAATCTAACGCAAAATAGTGGAGTTGGGATGATCGAGGCATGCGTGCCAGAGATCGACACTAGCGGTGAGGGCGGCTGGACGGGTGGTGCTGGCAGCGGAAGGATGCACCGGGTAGAGCTCGTCCGGGCTATCACATCGGTGGAGTACCATCCGTGTATGGGCGTCCTTCACAGAAAAGCCAACATCGTCAAATTCAACAGTAATAGGATTCTCACGAGCAAGGGACGAATAGAGACAAGGTTGGTAACTAAGTCAGGAGAGACAAGAACATTAGACATATTAATAGGAGTAAAAGTGGAAGGAAACGACATATGACCAACATGTGTAATGGGTAGAGAGGAACCGTTACCAACAGTGATACGAGTGGGAGTGTGAATGGGAGTGGAAGACGTGAGGTTACTGGGATGAGTAGTCATATGAGCAGTGGTGCCCGAGTCCATGTACCAGTCACCGCCACCACATAGTTGCTAGGTGACGGAGCCGAATGCAAGGCGGCGAAGAGGGCTGGATCCCACGGCGGCGGCACCTGGGGTGGGTAGAACCCGCCGTAGGCAGGCGCGGGGGCGGCGTTGTAGCCGCCCATGTCTGGCGAAGCCGGGTAGGGGGCGGCGCTAGGCGCGGCGAAGTACGCCTGGTGGCTCGCCGAACGGGGCCCAAGAATGCCCGGGGTGGGAGCCCGAGGAACCGGCATCGAATATGCATGAACAATGCCCGTCCACAGATTGGTGTCGTAAGTCCACTGTGGGTTGGCTTGCTGTTCCTGACGGGGGCCCCCCCGTGCGCCTGTTGCTGTTGCTTGCGGCTGCCCCCGCGGAGGTTGTCGCGCCGCCCGCCACCCGGCGGCTGCTGCTGAAGGGCAGCGGGAGGGGCGGGGGGGCGCGGGCGAGAGGGGAAAACCTCGGGGGCACGGGCTGCTGCCGGGGCGTGTGGCGGCGGGGCGCCGCGAGAGGTGCCGACGGCGAGGGCCTGGTGCTGCACACGCTTCTTCGCCCCTTGATCCGGCGCTCCTCCAACCGCAAGTACACCACAAACTTGGGGAAGGAGGACTCCGTCATCAAGGTGATGTTGGAGGCGGCGTTGCCGAAGTCCTCGTTGAGGCCGGCGGTGAGCGTGCTGAGGAGGAGGTCGTCATCAACCTTGGCGCCGATGTCAGGAGTTCATCCGCCAATGTCTTCAAGCAGCGGCAGTAGTCATCGATAGACTGGTCATCCTGATGACAGTCAAAAAATTCCTGCTGCAGAAAAACGCGGCGCTGAAGCTTGTTGTTAGTGAAGAGGCCGTTGAGCTTGACCCACACGGCGCAGGCGTCATCACCATCGCTCACGTCCATGTGAAACAGGTCCTTTGAGATGGTGGTGAAGAACCACCGGATGAGCGTGGCGTCGATCGCGGTCCACTTAGAGTCGCCCACCATGGCGCGGGAGTCGACGGTGCCGTCAACATGATCCACGAGATTGTTCTCGCGGAAGGGCAACGAAAAGTACGTATTCCACGCGAAGTACGTGGAGTCAGTGGCATCGAGGACGACAGGGACTCGTTCGTGGATGTTGATGTCGCGGATGTCAGCGGGGTCCGGCCTGACGAAGGGGTTGAAGTAGGTGGAGGCATTGGACGATATGGCGGCTGCGCGGGGATGAGGGGGAGAGGCGGCGGCTAGGGTTGGGTGATGGTGCGGCGGGAGAGGCGGCGCGACAGGGGAGGGAAGGCGCGGCTGCGGGTAGGAGGGGAGGCGTGGCGCGGGGAGAGGGGAGCGGCGGCGGGTAGGGTAGGCGGAAGCGTTTTAGGAGAGGTTCGGGACGATATCTGATACCATATAGAGAATGATTGTGTGCATCGATCTCTCATTGATCGTGCACTAGGCACATATATATAGGTACATATGGGATACGACCGGTGTCTTGTAGGGAGAGAGACACTACATATACGGCATACAAAACCCGGACCTACGTGCATGTACACATGTTCAACAGTCAAAATTGCTACTAGGTAGAGAGATACTTCCTATGTCATCTCATCTCTAACATGAATTCAATCTGACTCTTAGCTTGTTACAAACGCACCTTTCTCCATGGCTTATGTTCACAAGTCACAACACTTCGAAACTTGCCTGATTGAAAATCTGACACGAGAGATGCCCGCCCTCTCCTAATGTAAACTTACAGAATTAAACGTTTTATACTTGTATACTCTAAGCTTTGATAGCGACGTACGATTTGAATCTCAATCAGAACCAGCAGAATTAATCGTTCTTACGGCCCATCCGACTCAAATAAATCGGCGAACCTTGCAATACAAGCACCTTAGAATAGCCGTGAGTTAATCAGTGATTTCTTCTTTCAATCTCGCTGTATTTTGTGTTCTGACTTCTAATGACTGATGGGACTGTGCTGCAGCATCTTTTGGACTTCAACGGACAGCGTGATCTTAACTATGCGGATAGAGAAATGCTGATAGAAGACCTGGTATGCTTGAGATGTTTTGATACATTTTTTTCCATTAAAATACTCTGTTTTGCTGATCTGTCCTCGGTTCCTTCTGACTCTGATTACGATGCAGGTAAGGGAAATCACAGCATTGTGGCAGGCAGATGAATTGAGGCGCCATAAACCTACACCAGTTGATGAAGCTAGGGCTGGTAATTAAGAAAATTAAGGCTCCTGGCTTTCTGGTTTGTCCATGCATGATACTACAAATGATTTCAAAACAATTTCTTGACTCTCGTAGGCCTTCATATTGTGGAACAATCCCTCTGGAAATCGATACCACGCTATCTTCGCCGTGTCAAGAAGGTTGCGACAACAACTACTGCGGTTCAATGAATTTAACTTCTGCTTCACTTGTTAGGATAAGTTGTATAGGGACAGGAAAGTAGTTTAAATTGTATTTTGTCTTCTATCCCTTCTTCTGTTCCAACTCCTGTAATCTTGATCGATCAGTTCTCGTTACGATCGATCATTCCTTGTAAGCCATGGCAATGTTTCTATATAATGCAATGCGGCCCAGACGAAGGGTTCTACGCTTCCCACAATACCTTACATGGTAATCAAAGCCCCTTCCTCTCATACATCTAGCCACGACGATTAGATCGATCTAGTTGAATCGAGAAGAGAGAAAAAGAGGATCGCTGAGAGAAAGCTATGGTAGGCACCGCCGCTAGCACCACTACTTCCACCGCAAACTCCTTGACCACATCCACCATGAGTACCCTATCCACCCAATCCGCCGGACTCACCTATGGGTCTTCTTCCACCTCCAGCAGCCCTATTTCTCTCGGTCCACCCCCACCGGAGAAGCTCACAAGGACGAACTTCCTCCTCTGGAAGGCCATCGTGCTACCCAAGATCAAGGGAGCACAGATGGAACACTTCCTGGACGCCGCAACGCCGGCGCCCCCTCCCACTCTCACCATCAACAAGGATGGGAAAGACGAGCAGATCTTCCACTACGCCAGCACAATCTGGTACGCTCAACAGCAACAATCGCAAGGTTATCTAATGGTGTCTCTGTCCCATGAGGTTCTTGCCCAGGTGGTGACTCTCCAGACGCCGACCGAAGTGTGGGCGGCGATCCATGCCACTTTTGCTGCTCACACCCAGGCGCAAGAGATCAACAACCACATCGAGCTCGCCAATCTTCACAAAGGGAACTCCACTATGGTGGAGTATCTCACCAAGATCAAGGCACTGGCGGATGAGATCGCCACCATCAGCTCTCCTCTCACAGATCGGGAGATGACCTCCTATGTCCTGAAGGGACTTGACCTCGAGTACAACATCGTGGTGTCAGCCCTGCAAGCCCATGTCGAGCCCATCACCACCCCAGAACTCCTTAGCTTTGAGGCGCGCGTCAATCTTCTGCAAGGTACACATCACCGCCAATCTTCTGTTAACAGTGCTTCTCGTGGGCACGACAACAGTGGTCGCGGCCGTGGTTACCAAGGTCGTGGCCGTGGCGGCGATCATGGCGGGCGCAGCAACAATCAGGGTCCGCCCCGCTCTGGTGGTGGTGACTGTGGTGGTGGCTACAACAACAACAACAACAACTATGGCACCTCCTCCAACTCTCTCCGCACTAGGTGTCAACTATGCAAGAAACTGGGCCACGAAGTCATCGACTGCTGGCACCGGTATGACGAGGACTTTGTACCTGATGCATGTCATGCAGTCGCTGCCATCCGGGAGCAAGTAGGAGGTGATGGTGATACGGTCTGTTATGCGGACTCCGGCGCTACGGACCATGTCACAAACGAGCTAGAAAAGCTTGCTCTTCGCGAGAGATATCATCGCAATGATCAGATTCACACCGCAAGCGGTGGAGGTATGGAAATCCAGCACATTGGTCAAGCTTGTATTAATTCACCTAATCTTAAACGTGATCTAGTTCTCAAAGATGTCCTTCGTGTTCCTGAAGCCGACAAAAATCTAGCATCTATGTCTCGTTTAACTCTCGACAATAATGTTTTCTTTGGGACTCATCCCACCTATTTTTTCATAATGGATCGGGCAACGAGGGAGCTCATTTATCACAGTAGATGCATCGAAGGGCTTTACCCCATCACATCAAGTGTCTTTAGTCGCAAGCGTCGTCGAGTTTACTCCGTCATCAAGCCCTCCTTGGCAAGGTGGCATCAAAGATTAGGACATCCTTCTTCAATAGTAGTCCAGCAAGTAGTCAATAAAGGCAATTTGTAATTGTCAAATAGTTCCAATGACGAGTCTGTGTGTGAAGCTTGTCAATGTGCCAAGAGTCACCAACTTCCCTATCCTGTGTCCAGTAGTGTGTCTCATGCTCCTTTAAAGCTTATTTTCAGTGATGTATGGGGTCATGCAAGAGATTCTTTTGGAAGGAAGAAATATTATGTTAGTTTCATTGATGATTATAGCAAGTTCACCTGGATATATTTGCTTAAGTTTAAGTCAGAAGTATATTCAGTCTTCCAAGAGTTTCAGAAACTTGTTGAGAGATATTTTGATAGGAAAATTCTTGCGGTCTAAAGTGACTGCGGAGGAGAGTATGAGAAACTCAATGCTTTCTTTCGTGACATAGGTATTATTCATCATGTATCTTGCCCCCATGCTCATCAACAGAACGGCTCGGCTGAGAGAAAACACCGTCACATTTTTTAAGTTGGTCTCTCTTTATTAGCTCATGCTTCCATGCCACTTAAATATTGGGATGAAGCCTTCATCATATCTACCTATCTCATTAATCGTCTCCCTAGTAGAGTTATTGGCAATACAACTCCATTGGAATGTCTGTTTCATCAAAAACCAGACTACAACTCTCTAAAAAAATTTGGGTGTGCTTGTTACCCAAATTTGCGTCCTTATAATCGCCACAAACTTGAGTTTTGTTCCACTCTGTTTTTTTGGCTATAGTAATCTTCATAAAGGATATAAGTGTTTAGAAGTTGCAACAGGTCGCATCTATATTTCTCGAGATGTTGTTTTTGATGAGACATTGTTTCCTTTTGCAAAACTTCATCTCAATGCCGGAGCCTTACTTCGTTCTGAAATTTCCCTTCTTTCAAACTCTACATCTAATTCTGATCATGAGGGTGAATTAATTAGAACTGATCATGTGCAAAACTCCATGGAAAATTTGGAGAATTTTGATACTTGTGCAGCAGCAGGACGTGATTTTATGTGTTCAGAAACTGCCGAAACTGGCGCTGGATCCCAGGAGGATTTCTCTACAGGCACGGGATCCGAGGCGCAGCGATCCGAGGCAGATTTGCCTGCACGCGCGCGATCCCAGGAGGGAATCGGCGCCGCTGCAGCTGATGCTGCCTGCACACCGGGCACGGGGCCACGTGCAGACGGACTGCCACGCGCTTCTGCGGGGCGGGTGGCCGACAACCCCTCAGGAGCAGACCCCACCAGCTATAACGGGGCCGGTGGCCGCGCGAGTTCTCCTGCGCCAGAAGGCGCTGATCCCGTGAGCCCAGCAGGGCGTGCGGGCTAGCATGCGGCGCGTCGGATCTGGTGCCTGATTCGGATGCATCTCCCGGATCTTTTGTGGCAAGGTCTACAGTGGTGCAACAAACAGTACTACCGTGTCGCCATACAAGATCTCAGTCTGGGATTACAAAGTAGAAGGTTTATACTGATGGTACAATCAGTTATGATTAAACCAAGCGAGCATTTTTTGCTAGTACCGGTGAGCCAACACATTTGCATGATGCCCTTGCTCACAAAGATTGGAAGAAGGCTATGGATAATGAATATGATGCACTCATGAAAAATAAAACTTGGCATTTAGTACCACCAAAAAAAGACAATAATGTGATTGATTGTAAGTGGGTATATAAGATCAAAAGGAAAGCAGATGGGAGTATAGACAGTTACAAGGCTAGGTTGGTTGCAAAGGGTTTCAAGCAAATGTTTGGCGTTGACTATGAAGATACTTTTAGTCCAGTTATCAAAGCAACTACTATTCGACTTGTACTATCTATTGCTATTTCTAGAGGATGGTGAAGCCTACGGCAGCTAGATGTTCAGAACGCGTTTTTTCATAGTGTTCTTAAGGAAGAAGTGTTCATGCGACAGCCACCAGGATATGAAAATAAAAACACACCACACAATGTTTGTAAGTTGGATAAAGCTTTGTATGGGTTGAAGCAGGCCCCAAGAGCTTGGTATTCAAGGTTGAGCACACAATTACAACGGGTTGGGTTTACACCATCAAAGGCAGATACCTCATTATTCTTTTACAGTAAGAACAATATTACCATGTTTGTTCTTGTTTATGTTGATGATATAATTGTTGCCAGTTCAAATTCAGATGCAACTACCTGTCTCCTTAAGGATTTGAAACTAGAGTTTGCTCTCAAGGACTTGGGAGATCTTCATTATTTTCTTGGGATTGAGGTCAAGAAGGTAAAAGATGGTATACTTCTTACTCAGGAAAAATATGCTACTGACATTCTGATAAGGGTACGTATGGAAAAGTGTAAGCCAGTGAGTACACCTATCTCCACGTCAGAAAAGCATACTATTGAAGCTGGAGAAGTACTTGGAACAAAGGATGCAACTAACTATAGGAGTGTTGTAGGTGCTCTTCAGTATCTGACCCTTACACGTCCTGATATTTCTTATTCTGTGAACAAAGTTTGTCAGTATTTGCATGCTCCTACTACAGCCCATTGGACTGCAGTAAAAAGGATCTTGAGGTATCTTAGATATACAGAGGGACTTGGTCTTCAGATTGTCAAGTCCTCATCTCTTCTTGTGTCTGCCTATTCTGATGCAGATTGGGCAGGGTGTGCTGATGACAGAAGGTCTACAAGTGGCTTTGCTGTGTTTCTGGGAACAAATCTTGTATCATGGAGTGCAAGAAAACAGGCTACTATCTCAAGGTCAAGTACTGAGGCTGAGTATAAGGCTTTAGCAAATGCTACAGCTGAAGTCATGTGGATTCAGACATTGCTTCGTGAACTTGGAATTAAAATTCCTCAAGCTGCAAGATTATGGTGTGACAATATTGGTGCAACTTATCTTTCAGCTAACCCTGTTTTTCATGCACGTACAAAGCACATTGAAGTTGATTTTCATTTTTTAAGAGAACGAGTGGCTTCACAAAACCACTTACTATGAAGAGACTGGATGAGTTTAAGTACAATCTTAACCTTGGCAAAATTACTTGAGGTTTAGATTGAGGAGGAGTGTTAGGATAAGTTGTATAGGGAGAGGAAAGTAGTTTAAATTGTACTTTGTCTTCTATCCTTTCTTCTGTTCCAACTCCTGTAATCTTGATCGATCTGTTCTCGTTACGATCGACCGTTCCTTGTAAGCCACGGCAATGTTTCTATATAATGCAATGCGGCCCAGACGAAGGGTTCTACGCTTCCCACAATACCTTACATCACTCCCTCGAGCAATTTTAAATCTTTCTTTTTAACACTTTGCATATAGCATACTGGCAAGCCTCTTCCACTAACCCACACACCAATCAAATTTGGTTCAAGGATGGGTGGCGACCGAGACGGGAATCCTAATGTCACATCAAAAGTAAGGATTAATGGTTTTTTCCTTTTTCTTTCCATATTAGAGGGGTTATACTTGATTGAAACAATTGTCATTTCTATGAGCAGGTGACTCGGGATGTTTCCCTGATGGCCCGTTGGATGGCAATTGACCTGTACATCCGACAACTAGACAGTCTCAGCTTTGAGTTATCCATCAGGAAATGTAGCGATAAGCTTGTAACCTTAGCCAATGAAATCTTGCTCGAAGGTTAATTAGTTTCATGATTATCAACCCAAGTTTTCCAATCTTTGTTAATGATCAAAGCCTATTACCGGAGACTGCTTTGGTATGGCCAAATTATGGCACTGTCGGAAATGCCCAGTTAATTTGAAGACCACGCCTCCTTGCTGTAATAGCAATAGTCAATATGTATATGTCTTACACCAATATCACCTGTAAAGCACATATTTCAGATCACATTTTTTATTTATGTTGATAATACGAGTGGATTTCTCAGACTCAGAATCGACATCGGAAGAGAAGAAGGCCAGTCCTTGGACCAAAACAGGACCAGAAAACAACTTAAAACTGCCGCCTAGGTTGGGGATGCCTGCTCAGCTTCCTTCTGGTGCTGATCTTCCATCATTGACAGGTAGAATCTCTGTCATGTGATCTGCTCAACTTAAAACTTTATGTGCTGCTGCATCAGATACAATCATTTCACTTAAAGTTCACAATTTTTTGGTCTATATTAACACCTGAATTTCTTGGTCTATATTATGTATATGTCTGAGAGGAGCAGCGAGCCATCGCCCAGCCGCCGGAACCTTAAACCCTCGCCTGCGCCCGTTGACTCGCACGCGTGGGCCTCCCAAGCTGCTTCCCCGCCCAGCCGCGCAGGCCGCCTCCACCTACTGGGCCTTGGCCCATGGTGAGAGCCCCCAGCCCAGTGTGTCCTGTTTCAGCCCCATGCATGTTTTTTTTTCAGATCTGCAAATTTAGCTATTACCCCAGGATTTACATATTTGCAGAAAAAACCCTCCATGTTCATGCATATAATAACTAATAAACCGTGCATTGGTTTAAAATGAATTATATATATGGTTTAGGGAAAATGCATAGATTAACATGCTGCACTTACTTTTCATGTTTAACAACTCAAAAGTATGGTTTAGGGAAAAACAATACCAAATTTGAAATATGCATATGGGGATTTTCCGGAATTGTTATTTGTTGTTCCGGCCTCATTTAAACTTGCCTAGATAGGTAATTTTATTATGCTTCACCTCTTGCCATGTTAACCAACATTTAATATTGATGTGTACCTAAACGCGAGTGAACTAAATACTTGAATGTGGTGTTTCGTCAATATGCAACTTGTTGCATATTGAGCTCCACTTAACTTGTAGTATTGTTTGTTGCACTTTGCCATGTTTTTAAACCGGACATGCATCATACTTGTTTGTGCATCATGCCATGTTTATGCTTGTGTGTTTACCATGTTGTTTCCTTCTTTCCGGTTTGCTTCTCTCGTTAGCTTCGGTTTGGTTCTAGAGTTGTGATGATTCGTTCGACTACGTTCGTTTGTCTTCTTCATGGACTAGTTCTTTTTCCTTGCGGGATCTCAGGCAAGATAACCATTACCCTCGATATCACTTCTATCTTTGCTGGCTAGTTGTCCGTTCTATCGCTATGTCGCGCTACCTACCACTTGCTTATCATGCCTCCCATATTGCCATGTCAAGCTTCTAACCCACCTTCCTAGCAAACCGTTGTTTGGTTATGTTATCGCTTTTGATCAGCTCCTCTTATAGCGTTGCTAGTTGCAGGTGAAGTTGAAGATTGGTCCATGTTGGAACATGATTATGCTGGGATATCACAATATCTCTTATTAATATTAATGCACCTATATACTTGGTAAAGGGTGGAAGGCTCAGCCTTATGGCTGGTGTTTTGTTCCACTCATGCCGCCTTAGTTTTTGTCATACTGGTGTTATGTTCCTTGATTTTGCGTTCCTTACGCGGTTGGGATTATGGGACCCCCTTGACAGTTCGCTTTGAATAAAACTCCTCAAGCAAGGCCCAACCTTGGTTTTACATTTGCCTAACAACCTATAACTTTCCTATGGGTTGCAAACCCGAGGGTCATCTTTATTTAACCCCCCGGGCCAGTGCTCCTCTGAGTGTTGGTCCGAACCGGGCAGCCTGTGGGGCCACCTTGGGGAAACTTGAGGGTTGGTTTTACTCATAGCTTGACCTATCCGGTGTGCCTTGAGAACGAGATATGTGCAGCTCCTATCGGGATTTGTCGGCACATTCGGGCGGTCTTGCTAGTCTTGTTTTACCATTGTCGAAATGTCTTGTAACCGGGATTCCGAGCCTGACCGGTTTGTTTCGGGAGAAGGAATATCCTTCGTTGATCGTGAGAGCTTGTGATGGGCTAAGTTGGGACACCCCTGCAGGGTATAAACTTTCGAGAGCCGTGCTCGCGGTTATGTGGCAGATGGGAATTTGTTAATATCCGGTTGTAGAGAACTTGACACTTGACTTAATTAAAATGCATCAACCGCATGTGTAACCGTGATGATCTCTTTTCGGCGGAGTCCGGGAAGTGAACACAGTTGGGTTATGTATGAACGTAAGTTGTTCAGGATCACTTATAGTTTCACGACCGTTGCGTAGTTTCTCTTCTTACTCTTGTACTCGTAAGTTAGCCACCATAGTTGCTTAGCGCTTGCTGCAACTTCATCTCATAACCACATCCTGCCTATAAGCTTAAATAGTCTTGATCTCGCGGGTTTTGAGATTGTTGAGTCCTCATGACTCACAGATACTACCAAAATAGTTGCAGGTGCCGATGATACCAGTGCAGGTGAAGCTACCGAACTCAAGTGGGAGTTTGACGAGGACCTTGGCCGTTACTACGTGTCTTTTCCTGATGCTCAATAGTGAAGCCCAGTTGGGACGATCAGGGATCTAGCATTTGGGGTTATCTTCTTTTCTTTTGGATTTGTCCGTAGTCGGACTATGTGTGTACTCTGAACGATGTATGAATTATATGTTCATTGTGTGACGTGGAGATTGTAAGCCAACCCTCTATTTATCCCTTTCTTGTTCATTACATAGGATTATGTGAAGATGACCCTTCTTGCGACAAAACCACAATGCGGTTATGCCTCTAAGTCGTGCCTCGACACGTGGGAGATATAGCCGCATCGTGGGCGTTACACCGGGCCCGGCCCGGCCCGGCCATTGGGCTGAAAATCTAGGCCCGGGCCCGACCCGGGAGCAGCAACGGGCCGGGCCGGGTCGGGCTTTTTCAAGCCGGGTCGGGCCGTGCTTCCCATGGCCAGGACTAGGAAGAGCAGAGGCAGGGCGTCCCCGCCGTCGAATTCGGGGGCTCTTCTGTCGCCACCATGGAGGCTGGCTCCAGCGCTCAAATCAAGCTCTCGGGCATGGGCTAGTTCAAAGAGGAGGATTCAAATTTAGCCAAGGGTAATAATTAAGGTCATTTCCCTTATTTTCACCTGGTTGGAACGATTTGTTTAACGATCTATATTTCAGAACGGAGGGAGTATATATATAGCCCACAATCTGTAAGAAATTTAGTACCGACCAACAAAAATTTAGGGGGAGGGGATTACTTGTGCTCGTGCACTGCTGTAGGAGGCACAGCCGCACGGTAGATGACGAAGAGGAGCCGCCAGGAACACCGGAGCCGCACTGGTGATGGAGGCACTGCCAGGGGTGGATCGGCATTGCCTAAGGTAGGGGCAAGCTTCGAGAGTTGGGTCGCCGGCAGCTACGGGAGAAACAGGAGGGGTCGTTCGGGCTGGCTCTCTGTGGGCAGAAGGTCGACCGCATGCAGAGGCTGGTCTCCCGACTGGGCCGGCCCATGCAGCTAGCGAACAACGAAAACTGTAGCGCTCGAGAAAAAGAAAAAACGTATAGTTTTTACCACACAGGGTTATGGAGACATTGAGGGGGATTTGAGAGTGAAAACTATACTCCATTGGGTTCAAACACAAGACCCAGTGCTTCACATGAAGTACGGCCACCACATGAGGTAGCGAGCTACCTGATTTATAATAAGAACCAAACCAAGCGCAGATTTGAACGCTTTTAAAATTTTGAACGCAAAACATTATTTGGAAAAAAGCGTGAATATTGTATGAAACTGCCAACACTTTTCAAAATTGTGAATAAAATTTGAAAAAACTCAAACATTTCGAAAATGCAAATAATTGTTGGAAAATGGAAACATTTTTCTAAACTCTCCCAAACAATTGAAAACACGAACATTTTTCTAAAACTGGAACATTTTTCAAATTTCAAATTAATTTTTGGATAGGCAAACATTTAATTGGGACCAGTTTTTCAAACTCCCAAACAACATTTGAAAAAAAAATTGAATATTATTTTAAACTCCTGAACAAATTTTTGAACACGAACATTTTATGAAATCTGTGAACAAAAAAATAAGAAACAAAAAAATACCAGAAAACCAGTCCAAAAACGGTTCAGGAACCTTTTACTAGGTTCCCAAAACCAGTAGAAACCAGGGCTATAACCCTCCAAAAGGTTCCCAAAACCAGATGCGATCTACTCGGCAGCTGTCTTAGATGGGCCGTCCAGTCGTTCGCTTAGTGTTGTCGCTATGTGCGTTACCTCTATAGTTATATGCAGAGAGCGCAAATAGGAAATTCAGTTCGGGCTCTCTCTCTTCTCCCCTAATTTTTTTTCGGAAACACTAACACCCAAATATGTGGGCATTTGCATCTCGCCCACACGCATGAATCACCGTTCATTTAATTTCGCACCAATCCTGACACGGTGAGGCAATTTTTGTGTGCCACGTAGGACAAGGTCGGTGTGTGGAGTATTTGTCAGTTCGCCCGTACGTTGTTTCTCCCTCGGACAAGACTAGTTGCGAGTCGGGGCGTGCGGTGTAACTGCCGTCGCGCCCGCACGCCACGCACGACTTCTGTTTTCCATCTCCCACGACTGCCCATTTTTCCTACTCTCGCACGCCCAAGCTGTCATTTGCCATGTTTTTTGCAGGGTACATGACAACTGCCCCATTTTGTGATTGTAAGCAGATGACAACTCTCTGTTACCCGAACATGTTATTGTTCCCACGTCTGTTTGTAACGCTACATGGCAACTGCCTAGTGTTAGTAGGTGGCAACTCCTAAAGATACCACTGTCGCCCACATGCCCGTCTCCTCTCCCACACACCAAAAGCTTTCAGTTGTCAGTGTTTTTGCAGGGTACATGGCAACTGCCCTATTATGCTTGTAAGCAGATGGCAACTCTTTCTTTTACCCGAACATATTTTTTGCCATGTTTTTGTAGTGCTACATGGCAACTGTCTAGTGTTAGTAGGTGGCAACTCCTAAAGTTTTCAAATCATGACAACTATAGTAGACCAGACCATACATGGCAACAGCTGCAGTTGCCAAAAATGGCATCCGGCACTTGACCTGAGATGGCAACTGCAGTTGAGCAACCATGGCAACTGCAGTTAAACGAACATGGAAGAGGGTCCGAACCATGGCAATCGCGGCGGGACGCGTGGTGACTACCACACGGGGCGTGTAGCTTGCAGGCGGGGAGGGGTGGACGGCCAAGACGGGTCGTGCGGGCCGCGTGGTCGCTCGCCCAGACCCGCGGACGATCGCGCCGCACACCGAACATGCGGGGCAGTGACGGGGTGCGCCCGGACATGCTTGTGCGGACGGGCCTGTGTCGATGCCACACGGGGCGTGCGACACATCCTCCTAGATGCCACACGTGTGGCAGCTATTGTCGTGTTTTTTTTTTTGAGAAACCTCTCTTCTCTCTCTTTCTGTTTCTAGTTTTGGCTAGGCCTTCAATTTCAAGAGAACTACCAGAAGCAGACTGGGCAGTTTTCTTTAGCCCAATTAGAAAATTGTCCAAGCCCGTTTTCCAGCCCTTTTTGGTGGCGTGGGGTGTATATATTATTGGTGGCGTAGGCTGAACCGTACATGCCATTAACTCTTCCAGTTATTTTAAAACAACGGATTTGCTATTTTGTAGTCGAGTGTTTTCCAATTCGTTGTCATTCAAATCTATCTCCGTCCGTTCTCGCGCAAAGATTCGTGCTAGGTCCTGTGATTTTCGGGTTCGTTTTCTTTGTCGGGTGCGCTTTTGTTTCTGCCTCAGCTCGTTACCACTGCCCCGACCCGGTACTGTTTGGTTTTTGTCCTTTTTGAATTTTGGGTGCCTTTTCCCTTTTTCATTTGGACGCCTCTGTTTCGATAAGGCTGAGAGGAGAGAGCTCGAGGAGGCGATTCCTTCTATTCATGTTGATTTCGAGATATCCCACCGCTCGATCTTGCATTCTCCCCCCTTTCTCTTCGATCCTTGGTTACCGCGGTTTGTCGTTCTTGTCTTTCTCCCTCCCCCGTGGGATTTGGCTTGTGTTGTGCCAGTGTAGCTGTAGCTTCCAGATTTAGGTGAGTTGTTGTTGTAGGTTTTATTGTTCTTTGTAGTCCGCCATGAATTCTTCTATTAGTTTTAGGTCTTCGGGTATAGGCGCTGGTAGGTGGTTGTTCAAGGTCATCTGATGGTTTTGGTCGTCTCGCCCTTCCCTCGTTGAAGTTCTCCCCAGTCCAGTGCTTGATTTGTTTCCTTCGCTGTAGATGTAGAAGTAGGTGAGGTTGTAGTTGTAGCGGTGAATATCCCTCGTGTTTTTGTTGCAGATGGTAGTTGTAGGTGCATGGATATAGCAGTGGATTCGAGTCCCCTGTTGATTTCTTTTCTGCTAGGCTGGTGGCTGGATGTCCGTTCCGTCTGTTTTTTTGTTGTTAGATGTAGTTTGATTCTGATGGCTCGTGCGATGTAGATGTAGATGCTAATGGTGTATCCTTCGTCTGATTTTGTTTGCCCTTCTATGTAGATGTAGCTGCTTTTTGATTCAGTTACCTGCTCAACTATGGTTTCTGATGTGTTCAGTTTCCTGCTTAGTAGTAAGTGGTCTTTGTATTGGTTCATGTTGCTGTTGTAGTTCTTGAATTTGTTCAGTTACCTGCTGGCAGTTTAGATGCAGGTGTTTAGTTTCCCTAGTTTAGGGTTTTCTCAGTGTATCAAATTCAACGAGTCAGCTCTGCTTTATTCCTGTGTCTATATGGTTTTCTGGTGCATTTCACTGGGTGTATTTCACTATAATCCACATGTGTTTTTTAGCCCTGTATTGGTTCAGTAGGTGTTTCCCTTTTTTTGTCAGTGTTAGATCATCCTACTGAATTTGTGTGTACTAGCCCTGTAGTGCTGATGTATTTTAGTGTAAGCTCAGAAACTTTTGATGTATTTTCAGTGTAATATACCCCGGAATTATATGTATTTTATCCCATATTTTGAGTGTATTTGTCAGTGTAATATACCCTAGAATTATAGTGTAATTTAGCCCATATTTTCAGTGTAATACCCATGATTTTTTTTGTATTTACAGTGTATTAGAGTGTAATTTACACTGTAATTATAGTGTAATTTGTCCCATAATTATAGTGTAATTCTCATGCTACTTATATGTAATTACAGTATAATCTTCCCATAATTATAGTGTAGGTTTCCCATAATTTTCAGTGTAGCCCTGATGCTTCTTATATGTAATTACAGTATAAAATTCCCCCTAATTACAGTGTAAGTTCTCCTATAATTACAGTGTAACCGTCATCCTTTCCATAATTTCTGTTTTTTTCTTTTAATTTCAGGCTCATTCTTGTTATATATTCTTTGTATCATTGCGCTGTAGTTCTTGTGATTATGATCTATATTTGAGTCGTCCACTGTTGTATTTGCGGTGCAGTATTTGTATTTTCGTTGTAGTTGTCAGGAGGTAGCTAGTTGTTGTGTATCAGTTTTTTTCTTTTAATAGTGGTATTTAATTGTTTGAATTACATTGTAATACCAAATATTTACTCTACAATGGGATTTGCAGTGTAATATACCCTAGATTTACGCTGTAATATACCCCGAATTACACTACAATTTGCCCGGTTTACTGTGTAATTTGCCTCAGAGTTTCACTATATTTACACTGGTTTTTACACTATATTTTGAGTGATACTCGCACTGTACTCTGTAAGTTACACTGTAATTTGTCCAGATTTACGCTGTAATACCCCTAGATTTACTTTTGTAACTTACCTCTGAATTTCCCACTGTAATCCATGTGCTACTTTCACTGCAATATACCCCATATTTACACTATATTATCTTCTGTTTTTGGCAGTGTAATTCATGTGCCTTTTCTATGTAATTTTCCTAGATTGATGTGCAATTTGCCTCAGAGTTTGACTGTATTTAGTTTGGTTTTGAGTGATACTTGCACTGTACGCTGTAAGTTACACTGTAATTTGCCCAGATTTACGCTATAACACCCCTAGATTCACTTTTGTAATTTACCTCTGAATTTCCCACTGTAATTCATGTGCTACTTTCACTGCAATATACCCTATATTTACACTATATTATCTTCAGTTCTTGGCAGTGTAATTCATGTGCTTTTTCTATGTAATTTGCCTAGATTACTGTGTAATTTGCCTCAGAGTTTGACTGTATTTAGTCTGGTTTTGAGTGAAACTCGCACTGTAAGTTACACTATGTCATGCCAGATGCATGATTGATATTTACGCTGTTGTTCCACAGTTTAGTTCTTCGCTGTAATATGCCTCAGATTTACCCTGTAATTTCGCTGATTCATTTGCACTATAATATGATGAAGGATATACTCTGCACAGTGTATTTGTACTGAGATTTATATTGTAATTCAGCCACATTACTATGTAATTTTCAGCTTCTTTACTCCGTACACCTTTTTCATTTCTTTCTTTTCATGTGTCATGTAATCTGTTTTTTAGGTTTAGTTTCATGGGGAGGCTACGGAAAGTCTCTCACAAGGATGTTCTGCCAGTCTTTTATTAAGAATGCTGATTCTTTGAATGATCCTTTTGTGCCTAACGACTTTGCGGAAGATGATTCTAATGCTATGTCTTTGGTAGTTATTTCTGTCTTATTCTCTTGTTTTATTTTCTTCTTTATTCTCTCTTTCAGTTTATTAATTCTTGTGTCTGTTGACTGTACCTTTTTTCAGTAACTTTCTGGTGATGATGGACAATTTGAGAAAGCTCTTTTCGAGTTCTATGTGAATCATGTGAGTTTTTATATTCTAGTTCTAATTCGTGCATTGTTTTTATGATGACTTATCTGTTTATTTGGATTGATGCTTGTATTTTTTTTTCCAGAAGGAATGTGGTTAGTCCCTTTTTTGTCTTGACTTTATTTTCTGTTCTTCTCTATTTTGGTTGCACATCTCATGGAATTTTGGTAGGGTTTGCCCCCAATGTATCTTCATTTATTTTAAATTTTAATGTACTTCTCCTTTTGTTTTTGCAGAGGCAGAAACGATCTTATGATTTGCCAGTTTGTTCAACATTCACTAGATATTCTGGAAAGGTTTTCTCAGGTGTTGTGCAACCAAACAGAGAAGAACAGTCAACAAGCATTCTTTTTCTTCCATCATGTCAACAAGTATTTTTGAGAGATTTTTCTGAACCTATGGATTGTCTCTTGAATGACCTTCCTCTGTCCTCAACCAAGTTTTTGCATCTGTTCTTTCCCCCTTGCTTCTCTCCAGGTACTTGCCCCTCTACCATGTCTTTGTTTTGTTGCGGTTCTTTGTTCTTCTCTCTCCCCCTCTCCCATGGCTCCTCCTAGATGAGTTCTGTGTGTAACAGTGTAAGGTGAGATCTGAGGGGTAGGGTAGTAGAGTTTGGGACCTTGCGTGGGATGCAACATGCAAGTTGAAGAAGGGTCCTGGGAGTCGCCAGCTACTTCCTGATTTTAGTTTTTTTTTCTTTGTCAGGTGCTTTGTGGTCCAGCAAAGGAAAATGAGCATGGGCGACTGATCCAGGATGGTTTTGTATTGGTTAGTTAAACCGGGTCAGATTTTTAGCCTGGCCCGTTTTTTTGGGCATACAAACATACAATTGTAGTAGGTTTTTGGACATACAGCTGTCAACATTTGATTTGTTAGGAAATTTGAATGTTTTCCAATTGTAAATTAGTCAAATGCCAAATAGACAGTCCCAACTAAAACAATTTGGTTCAGTTATTGATGGAGGAAAACCCTATTTGCCGCTCTCTGCGCCAAACAATCGGGGTTCCGCACAGGGGCTATCGAGCGAACGACGTGCATGGGCCGGCCTGTTAAGCGTTCAAGTACACCGGTTTTGAGAACCTTCTATGACTGTTCCTAGCCGGGTAATTTTTCGGTTTTGGGAAACTTCTAGGAAGTTCCTGAACCGGTTTTTCTTTTTATATTTATTTTCGCTTTTATTTTTTATTGTTCTTTCCTTTTTCGTTTTTTCTCTTTATATTTCCTGTCTTTTTTTCTTTCTTCTTGCTCTTTTTTTGACTTTTTTCTTTTTGCAACGAATGTTTTCAGAAATTTTTCTAAAAGGTGAAAATTTCAGTTTTTGTTCCTCCTTTCAAAAAATGTTCCTGTTTTCTAATTTTTGTTCAGAAATTTCATAAAATTTTAGAATGTCAAAAATTGTTATCTTATTTTTTAAAAAGTGTTCGTCTTTTCAAATTCTTTTCACAAACTAAAGGATGTTCGGTTTCAGAAATATGTTCTCGCTTTCAAAATTTGTTCAAAATTCTAAACATATTCCTATTTGAAAATTTTCTTGCAAATTCAAAAGGTGTTTGTGTATTTGTTTCATGAATTAGAAAATGTTCAGGAATTTCAAAACATGTTCCCATTATTAAAAATGGTTCAAAAAATTTCATAAAAATGTGCACGTTCTCATTTTTGAGTTTTGAAACTGTTCAGTTTCAAATTTTTGTTCATGAATTTTAAAAAAATGTTCGGGTGGTTCGAAACGTGTTCCCGTTTTCATCAATTGTTTGCAAAGTTCAAAAGTGTGCATGTTTTCATTTGTTCAGGAGTTTCAAAATTGTTCAGTTTCAAATTTTTGTACATAAATTTCAAAACATATTTGGGTGGTACAAAACACGTTCCCATTTTCAAAAAACAAATCAAAAATTTCGAATATGTGCACGTTTTCATTTTTTCTGGAGTTTCAAATTTTTGTTCACAAATTGCAAAAAAAAAATCGCAATTTTCAAATATGTGCATGTTTTCATTTTTTTCAGGAGTTTCGAAATTGTTCAGTTTCAAGTTTTCAAAAAATGTTCTAGTTTTCACATTTTTCAAAATATTTTCCCGTTTCAAAAAAATGTTCCTGATTTGTCCAAATATTTCAGTTTTTTTAATACAAATGCTTGTGAAATTCAAGGTATAATTTGGATCTGCGCTGTGGGATTGGTTCTTTAAGCTTGGCGCTACTGTAGAATTGGTAACGACTGCTAGCTCAGCTGGTAGTACCACGGTAGGTTTAGTGCCAGGTCCTGGGTTCGTATTCTTGTGACCGTGGTATTTCTTTTTTAGCTACTGTGCACTGTCATTCGCTATAATCCTGGGCCAGCCCAGTTGGACACCCGCCTATGCGAAACCGCCCCTCTTTGCCGCAGCGAGCTGCGAATAGGATCCTATATGGCAGGTGTGGTGGGCGAATCCTATTTGCCGTCGAGTGCGGCAGACGAACGCGCGAGCAACGCCCACGGGCCGGCCCACTTCAAGAAAGCTACCGGTTTCGGGAACCTTCTAGAAGGTTCCTTAAACCGGGGTTTTCCAGTTTTTCTTAATTTTTCTCTTTGGTTTTTTCTATTTTTTTTCTTTTTTTCTTTTTATGTTTCTTTTGCCGATTTCTTTTTGTGTTTTTTCAGAAATTTAAAACCTTTCCATACTATTCAGAAATAAATTTAAACATTCTAAAAAGTTTGAAATTCAAAAAAGTTCTTTTATGATTTCAAAAGAAATTCACGTTTTCAAAAAAGGTTCACCGCAGTGAAAAAATCTGGAACGTACATGGAATAAATGTTCACTGTGTACAAAAAAATGTTCACTGTGTACAAAAAATGTTCATCGTGTATAGAAAAATTGTTCAGATTGCATTTCAAAAAACGTTCACCACAGGAAAAAAAATGTGCAACGAACATGGTAAAAATGTTCACTGTGTACAAAAAAATGTTTATCGTGTATAGAAAAACTGCTCAGATTGCATTTCAAGAAAAGTTCACTGCAGTGAAAAAATGTGCAACGTGTATTGAAAAAATGTTCACTATGTACAAAAAAAATGTTCATCCTGTATAGAAAAATTGTCAGATTACATTTGAAAAAATGTTTACCATATTTTTCAAAAAATGTCGGTGTATATTTGAAAATGTTCGCCATATAATATCAAAATGTTCAGTATGTATTTTACATTTATTTTTTAAAACATTTGTTCACTGTTCATAAAAGATTCTTCTTAATTCGGAATTAGTGTCGTTATTAAACAATATTCGCATTTTTCAGAAAATATGTTGGCACATTTGTCCAACAAATGTGTCGCAAATTGAAAAAAAAGGTATCTGGTACTGTACTTTAGTGCTAGCGCACCGTTTTAGTCACGACTGGTTCCGCAGACGACTGCCTATAGGCGTATCTATTCGTGGCGAGGTCCACCATCGGGCTATAGCTTCGCGTGATTTTTTCGCCTCCGCTTGAGGCATGCCAATGGGCTGGTAAACAATTTTCTAATTTTTTTCAACATATTTAAATCCAATGAACAAAAAATTTGCATTCGATGAACATTTTTTGAAAATGATGAACAAAAGTCAGTTAACAATTTCTGAATTTTGGTGAACATTTTTCAATTCCAATGATCAAAAAAGTTGAATTTGATGAACACTTTTTGAAAATGAAGAACGAAATTTGATTTTAATGAACGTTTTTTAGGTCAATGAACAAATTTTGAATTTTGGTGAACATTTTTTCAATCTGATGGACAAAAAGTTGAATTCGATGAACATTTTTTGAATTGGTGAATATCCTTTTAAGAGTGATGAACCTATCTTGAATTCAATGAAAGAAAAAGTGTTCGTGAATTTGAAAAGAAAATTTGCCAAAAAATAGTGGAAAAGTAAAGAGGAAACAAGAGGAAAGAAAAAGGAAAACAGGAAATGTCGATCACATTAAAAAATGTTCGTGCTTTCAAAAAAATGTTCACTATTTTAAAAAATCGTTCATAAATTCAGAAATGTTCCCGGTTGAAGAGAATGTTTATGAATTCAAAAAGTGGTCATCACATTTAAAAAAATGTTCACAATTTAAAAAAATGCTCACGATTTCAAGAAAAATAGTCACGAATTAAGAAAATATTCACGGTTTTAAAAAATGTTCATGACATTTTTAAAACATTTGACGATTTAAAAAAATGCTCACGATTTCAAGAAAATTGTTCGTGAATTCAGAAAATATATATAGTTGAAGAGATTGTTCAAGAATTAAAAAAATGTTGACGTTTGAAAAAAAGTGCTCACGATTTGAATAAAAATGTTCGCGAATTTAAGATGTTCATGAATTTAAAAAATGTTCGCTATATTGAAAAATTGTTCGTGAATTTCATAAAATGTTCATGATTTAAAAAAATTCGTTATTTTTTCATGATTTCAAAAAACATTCACTATTTTAAAACATGTTCACGAATTTAAAAGATTTTCGGAAATGTAGAAAACAAAGACTAAGTTGAAAACAGAAAATAGAAAGAAAACAAAAACAAAAAAGGAAAAAGAAAAAGAAACGCAAAAGAAAAAAGAAAAAGAAGGAAAAACCAAAAAAACTAAAAAAAATACTGCTTTTGGGGAAGGTTCTAGAACCTTCCCAAAGCCGGTGGGAAATAAACTGCAGAATGGGCCGGCCCATACACGAACCGGGAGGTCGCCCGGGGTGCGCGCAACGGTGCTAGCGCGCGACCTACGCCGCCTATAGGATCTGCCTTATTGGTGGCCTTCTGAATAGTTCGACGCCACAGGTAGGCACAATCGTAGTGGCATGACAAAAAGTTACACGCCATCGGTAACCTATGTCAGACAAGACTTTTGGATCCCAAATACTAGTGACGTGAATTTTAGACTGCACGCCACCAGTAACCTATTATTGATGGGATACCAAATATGACAACGCCACCTCTATTTAAAAATTAGTGGTGGTGTTGATTGAAACTAGCGTGTCACCAATAGAAGTTCTGTATAAGCATTTCTCTGCTAGTGAATAATTCACCTAATTAAATTTTCGGTCTTATTAGTTGTTTCGCTTCTTCGTGGCAATTCGTCTTTGCGCCAATGGCTGCAGTTGGTGTCTTCAAATAGTTCATCTAACTTTCATTTTATGTCTCAAATAGTTCATTTAACTTCTGGGTTGCAGAGCATCGCTTAACTTCAGTGCTCGGCGCGACGAAGGGGGCGGCTCGCCGTAGGTGGTGGCAGGGGCGAGCCGCGCCGCGGGAGACTCCGAGGAGGACGTTACTTGCTGAAACAAGAACACCAGCTCATGAAAGTACACGTGCCGCGAAGTATAGACGCGGTGGGACACTGGATCATAACACCGGTAACCTTTGGTGTTGGGAGGATAACCGAGAAAGATGCAAGGAACCGACCGGGGAGCGAGTTTGCGAGGGGTGGTGGACGCGGTGCTAGGATAACAGAGACACCCGAAAATGCGAAGACCATCATAAGATGGGGCTGCACCGAAGAGGAGCTGGTGAAGAGCATAGTTCCAGCGAGGACGACACAGACAAATGTTAATTAGGAGGCTGGCGGTCGCAAGAGCGTCCGGCCAGAACCGAGGAGGCACGTTGGAGTGGAAGAGCAACGTGCGGATACAGTCATTATGAGTGCGGATGATGCGCTCAGCGCGGCCATTCTGCTGCGACGTGTAGGGGCAAGTGAGGCGAAATATGGTGCCGTTAGACGGAAGGAGACTGCGGACGGCAACGTTGTCAAACTCTTTTCTGTTGTCATTTTGTAAGGCAAGAATAGGACGACCAAACTGTGGTGACATAGGAGTAAAAAGCGGTGAGTGTGGCAAGAGCGTCAGATTTGCGACGGAGAGCAAATGTCCACACATAATGGAAAAAATCATCCAATATCACCAAATAGTATAGATAACCCGTGTTGCTTGCAACCGGGGACGTCCAAACATCACTATGCAATAAATGAAACGGAAAAGTGGAAATGTTTGTAGACTCGCTAAAGGGAAGACGAACGTGCTTGCCGAGACGGTAGGCCTCACAAGTGTGGTTGTTAACCTTATTACATGAGAATGAAAAACTCTAAAGAATCTAACGCAAAATAGTGGAGTTGGGATGATCGAGGCATGCGTGCCAGAGATCGACACTAACGGCGAGGGCGGCTGGACGGGTGGTGGTGGCAGCGGAAGGATGCACCGGGTAGAGCTCGTCCGGGCTATCACATAGGTGGAGTACCATCCGTGTATGGGCGTCCTTCACAGAAAAGCCAACATCGTCAAATTCAACAGTAATAGGATTCTCACGAGCAAGGGACGAATAGAGACAAGGTTGGTAACTAAGTCAGGAGAGACAAGAACATTAGACATATTAATAGGAGTAAAAGTGGAAGGAAACGACATATGACCAACATGTGTAATGGGTAGAGAGGAACCGTTACCAACAGTGATACGAGTGGGAGTGTGAATGGGAGTGAAAGACGTGAGGTTACTGGGATGAGTAGTCATATGAGCAGTGGTGCCCGAGTCCATGTACCAGTCACCGCCACCACATAGTTGCTAGGTGACGGAGCCGAATGCAAGGCGGCGAAGAGGGCTGGATCCCACGGCGACGGCACCTGGGGTGGGTAGAACCCGCTGTAGGCAGGCGCGGGGGCGGCGCTGTAGCCGCCCATGTCCGGCGAAGCCGGGTAGGGGGCGGCGCTAGGCGCGGCGAAGTACGCCTGGTGGCTCGCCGAACGGGGCCCAAGAATGCCCGGGGTGGGAGCCCGAGGAACCGGCATGAACAATGCCCGTCCACAGATTGGTGTCGTAAGTCCACTATGGGTTGGCTTGCTGTTCCTGACGGGGGCCCCCCCGTGCGCCTGTTGCTGTTGCTTGCGGCTGCCCCCGCGGAGGTTGTCGCGCCGCCCGCCACCCGGCGGCTGCTGCTGAAGGGCAGCGGGAGGGGCGGGGGGCGCGGGCGAGAGGGGAAAACCTCGGGGGCGCGGGCTGCTGCCGGGGCGTGTGGCGGCGGGGCTCCGCGAGAAGTGCCGACAGCGAGGGCCTGGTGCTGCACACGCTTCTTCGCCCCTTGATCCGGCGCTCCTCCAACCGCAAGTACACCACAAACTTGGGGAAGGAGGGCTCCGTCATCAAGGTGATGTTGGAGGCGGCGTTGCCGAAGTCCTCGTTGAGGCCGGCGGTGAGCGTGCTGAGGAGGAGGTCGTCATCAACCTTGGCGCCGATGTCAGGAGTTCATCCGCCAATGTCTTCAAGCAGCGGCAGTAGTCATCGATAGACTGGTCATCCTGATGACAGTCAAAAAATTCCTGCTGCAGAAAAACGCGGCGCTGAAGCTTGTTGTTAGTGAAGAGGCCGTTGAGCTTGACCCACACGGCGCAGGCGTCATCACCATCGCTCACGTCCATGTGAAACAGGTCCTTGGAGATGGTGGTGAAGAACCACCGGATGAGCGTGGCGTCGATCGCGGTCCACTTAGAGTCGCCCACCATGGCGCGGGAGTCGACGGTGCCGTCAACATGATCCACGAGATTGTTCTCGCGGAAGGGCAACGAAAAGTACGTATTCCACGCGAAGTACGTGGAGTCAGTGGCATCGAGGACGACAGGGACGCGTTCGTGGATGTTGATGTCGCGGATGTCAGCGGGGTCCGGCCCGACGAAGGGGTTGAAGTAGGTGGAGGCATTGGACGATATGGCGGCTGCGCGGGGATGAGGGGGAGAGGCGGCGGCTAGGGTTGGGTGATGGTGCGGCGGGAGAGGCGGCGCGACAGGGGAGGGAAGGCGCGGCTGCGGGTAGGAGGGGAGGCGTGGCGCGGGGAGAGGGGAGCGGCGGCGGCTAGGGTAG
>NC_041384.1:8050831-8055368 GCF_002162155.2 Triticum dicoccoides | reverse complement strand
ATCTCTCATTGATCGTGCACTAGGCACATATATATAGGTACATATGGGATACGACCGGTGTCTTGTAGGGAGAGAGACACTACATATACGGCATACAAAACCCGGACCTACGTGCATGTACACATGTTCAACAGTCAAAATTGCTACTAGGTAGAGAGATACTTCCTATGTCATCTCATCTCTAACATGAATTCAATCTGACTCTTAGCTTGTTACAAACGCACCTTTCTCCATGGCTTATGTTCACAAGTCACAACACTTCGAAACTTGCCTGATTGAAAATCTGACACGAGAGATGCCCGCCCTCTCCTAATGTAAACTTACAGAATTAAACGTTTTATACTTGTATACTCTAAGCTTTGATAGCGACGTACGATTTGAATCTCAATCAGAACCAGCAGAATTAATCGTTCTTACGGCCCATCCGACTCAAATAAATCGGCGAACCTTGCAATACAAGCACCTTAGAATAGCCGTGAGTTAATCAGTGATTTCTTCTTTCAATCTCGCTGTATTTTGTGTTCTGACTTCTAATGACTGATGGGACTGTGCTGCAGCATCTTTTGGACTTCAACGGACAGCGTGATCTTAACTATGCGGATAGAGAAATGCTGATAGAAGACCTGGTATGCTTGAGATGTTTTGATACATTTTTTTCCATTAAAATACTCTGTTTTGCTGATCTGTCCTCGGTTCCTTCTGACTCTGATTACGATGCAGGTAAGGGAAATCACAGCATTGTGGCAGGCAGATGAATTGAGGCGCCATAAACCTACACCAGTTGATGAAGCTAGGGCTGGTAATTAAGAAAATTAAGGCTCCTGGCTTTCTGGTTTGTCCATGCATGATACTACAAATGATTTCAAAACAATTTCTTGACTCTCGTAGGCCTTCATATTGTGGAACAATCCCTCTGGAAATCGATACCACGCTATCTTCGCCGTGTCAAGAAGGTTGCGACAACAACTACTGCGGTTCAATGAATTTAACTTCTGCTTCACTTGTTAGGATAAGTTGTATAGGGACAGGAAAGTAGTTTAAATTGTATTTTGTCTTCTATCCCTTCTTCTGTTCCAACTCCTGTAATCTTGATCGATCAGTTCTCGTTACGATCGATCATTCCTTGTAAGCCATGGCAATGTTTCTATATAATGCAATGCGGCCCAGACGAAGGGTTCTACGCTTCCCACAATACCTTACATGGTAATCAGAGCCCCTTCCTCTCATACATCTAGCCACGACGATTAGATCGATCTAGTTGAATCGAGAAGAGAGAAAAAGAGGATCGTTGAGAGAAAGCTATGGCAGGCACCGCCGCTAGCACCACTGCTTCCACCGCAAACTCCTTGACCACATCCACCATGAGTACCCTATACACCCAATCCGCCGGACTCACCTATGGGTCTTCTTCCACCTCCAGCAGCCCTATTTCTCTCGGTCCACCCCCACCGGAGAAGCTCACAAGGACGAACTTCCTCCTCTGGAAGGCCATCGTGCTACCCTAGATCAAGGGAGCACAGATGGAACACTTCCTGGACGCCGCAACGCCGGCGCCCCCTCCCACTCTCACCATCAACAAGGATGGGAAAGACGAGCAGATCTTCAACTACGCCCGCACAATCTGGTACGCTCAACAGCAACAATCGCAAGGTTATCTAATGGTGTCTCTGTCCCATGAGGTTCTTGCCTAGGTGGTGACTCTCCAGACGCCGACCGAAGTGTGGGCGGCGATCCATGCCACTTTTGCTGCTCACACCCAGGCGCAAGAGATCAACAACCACATCGAGCTCGCCAATCTTCACAAAGGGAACTCCACTATGGTGGAGTATCTCACCAAGATCAAGGCACTGGCGGATGAGATCGCCACCATCAGCTCTCCTCTCACAGATCGGGAGATGACCTCCTATGTCCTGAAGGGACTTGACCTCGAGTACAACATCGTGGTGTCAGCCCTGCAAGCCCATGTCGAGCCCATCACCACCCCAGAACTCCTTAGCTTTGAGGCGCGCGTCAATCTTCTGCAAGGTACACATCACCGCCAATCTTCTGTTAACAGTGCTTCTCGTGGGCACGACAACAGTGGTCGCGGCCGTGGTTACCAAGGTCGTGGCCGTGGCGGCGATCATGGCGGGCGCAGCAACAATCAGGGTCCGCCCCGCTCTGGTGGTGGTGACTGTGGTGGTGGCTACAACAACAACAACTCCTCCAACTCTCGCCGCACTAGGTGTCAACTATGCAAGAAACTGGGCCACGAAGTCATCGACTGCTGGCACCGGTATGACGAGGACTTTGTACGTGATGCATGTCATGCAGTCGCTGCCATCCGGGAGCAAGTAGGAGGTGATGGTGATACGGTCTGTTATGCGGACTCCGGCGCTACGGACCATGTCACAAACGATCTAGAAAAGCTTGCTCTTCGCGAGAGATATCATCGCAATGATCAGATTCACACCGCAAGCGGTGGAGGTATGGAAATCCAGCACATTGGTCAAGCTTGTATTAATTCACCTAATCTTAAACGTGATCTAGTTCTCAAAGATGTCCTTCGTGTTCCTGAAGCCGACAAAAATCTAGCATCTATGTCTCGTTTAACTCTCGACAATAATGTTTTCTTTGGGACTCATCCCACCTATTTTTTCATAATGGATCGGGCAACGAGGGAGCTCATTTATCACAGTAGATGCATCGAAGGGCTTTACCCCATCACATCAAGTGTCTTTAGTCGCAAGCGTCGTCGAGTTTACTCCGTCATCAAGCCCTCCTTGGCAAGGTGGCATCAAAGATTAGGACATCCTTCTTCAATAGTAGTCCAGCAAGTAGTCAATAAAGGCAATTTGTAATTGTCAAATAGTTCCAATGACGAGTCTGTGTGTGAAGCTTGTCAATGTGCCAAGAGTCACCAACTTCCCTATCATGTGTCCAGTAGTGTGTCTCATGCTCCTTTAAAGCTTATTTTCAGTGATGTATGGGGTCATGCAAGAGATTCTTTTGGAAGGAAGAAATATTATGTTAGTTTCATTGATGATTATAGCAAGTTCACCTGGATATATTTGCTTAAGTTTAAGTCAGAAGTATATTCAGTCTTCCAAGAGTTTCAGAAACTTGTTGAGAGATATTTTGATAGGAAAATTCTTGCGGTCCAAAGTGACTGCGGAGGAGAGTATGAGAAACTCAATTCTTTCTTTCGTGACATAGGTATTATTCATCATGTATCTTGCCCCCATGCTCATCAACAGAACGGCTCGGCTGAGAGAAAACACCGTCACATTTTTTAAGTTGGTCTCTCTTTATTAGCTCATGCTTCCATGCCACTTAAATATTGGGATGAAGCCTTCATCATAGCTACCTATCTCATTAATCGTCTCCCTAGTAGAGTTATTGGCAATACAACTCCATTGGAATGTCTGTTTCATCAAAACCCAGACTACAACTCTCTAAAAAAATTTGGGTGTGCTTGTTACCCAAATTTGCGTCCTTATAATGGCCACAAACTTGAGTTTTGTTCCACTCTGTTTTTTGGCTATAGTAATCTTCATAAAGGATATAAGTGTTTAGAAGTTGCAACAGGTCGCATCTATATTTCTTGAGATGTTGTTTTTGATGAGACATTGTTTCCTTTTGCAAAACTTCATCTCAATGCCGGAGCCTTACTTCGTTCTGAAATTTCCCTTCTTTCAAACTCTACATCTAATTCTGATCATGAGGGTGAATTAATTAGAACTGATCATGTGCAAAAATCCATGGAAAATTTGGAGAATTTTGATACTTGTGCAGCAGCAGGACGTGATTTTATGTGTTCAGAAACTGCCGAAACTGGCGCTGGATCCCAGGAGGATTTCTCTACAGGCACGGGATCCGAGGCGCAGCGATCCGAGGCAGATTTGCCTGCACGCGCGCGATCCTAGGAGGGAATCGGCGCCGCTGCAGCTGATGCTGCCTGCACACCGGGCACGGGGCCACGTGCAGACAGACTGCCACGCGCTTCTCCGGGGCGGGTGGCCGACAACCCCTCAGGAGCAGACCCCACCAGCTATAACGGGGCCGGTGGCCGCGCGAGTTCTCCTGCGCCAGAAGGCGCTGATCCCGTGAGCCCAGCAGGGCGTGCGGGCTAGCATGCGGCGCGTCGGATCTGGTGCCTGATTCGGATGCATCTCCCGGATCTTTTGTGGCAAGGTCTACAGTGGTGCAACAAACAGTACTACCGTGTCGCCATACAAGATCTCAGTCTGGGATTACAAAGTAGAAGGTTTATACTGATGGTACAATCAGTTATGATTAAACCAAGCGAGCATTTTTTGCTAGTACCGGTGAGCCAACACATTTGCATGATGCCCTTGCTCACAAAGATTGGAAGAAGGCTATGGATAATGAATATGATGCACTCATGAAAAATAAAACTTGGCATTTAGTACCACCAAAAAAAGACAATAATGTGATTGATTGTAAGTGGGTATATAAGATCAAAAGGAAAGCAGATGGGAGTATAGACAGTTACAAGGCTAGGTTGGTTGCAAAGGGTTTCAAGCAAATGTTTGGC
>NC_041384.1:8030297-8050752 GCF_002162155.2 Triticum dicoccoides | reverse complement strand
TTGACTATGAAGATACTTTTAGTCCAGTTATCAAAGCAACTACTATTCGACTTGTACTATCTATTGCTATTTCTAGAGGATGGTGAAGCCTACGGCAGCTAGATGTTCAGAACGCGTTTTTTCATAGTGTTCTTAAGGAAGAAGTGTTCATGCGACAGCCACCAGGATATGAAAATAAAAACACACCACACAATGTTTGTAAGTTGGATAAAGCTTTGTATGGGTTGAAGCAGGCCCCAAGAGCTTGGTATTCAAGGTTGAGCACACAATTACAACGGGTTGGGTTTACACCATCAAAGGCAGATACCTCATTATTCTTTTACAGTAAGAACAATATTACCATGTTTGTTCTTGTTTATGTTGATGATATAATTGTTGCCAGTTCAAATTCAGATGCAACTACCTGTCTCCTTAAGGATTTGAAACTAGAGTTTGCTCTCAAGGACTTGGGAGATCTTCATTATTTTCTTGGGATTGAGGTCAAGAAGGTAAAAGATGGTATACTTCTTACTCAGGAAAAATATGCTACTGACATTCTGATAAGGGTACGTATGGAAAAGTGTAAGCCAGTGAGTACACCTATCTCCACGTCAGAAAAGCATACTATTGAAGCTGGAGAAGTACTTGGAACAAAGGATGCAACTAACTATAGGAGTGTTGTAGGTGCTCTTCAGTATCTGACCCTTACACGTCCTGATATTTCTTAT
The DNA here is from genome assembly GCF_002162155.2 of Triticum dicoccoides. Classification (NCBI taxonomy): domain Eukaryota; kingdom Viridiplantae; phylum Streptophyta; class Magnoliopsida; order Poales; family Poaceae; genus Triticum; species Triticum dicoccoides. Next base: position 8,050,045 of record NC_041384.1, on the reverse strand, counting down.
TCTGTGAACAAAGTTTGTCAGTATTTGCATGCTCCTACTACAGCCCATTGGACTGCAGTAAAAAGGATCTTGAGGTATCTTAGATATACAGAGGGACTTGGTCTTCAGATTGTCAAGTCCTCATCTCTTCTTGTGTCTGCCTATTCTGATGCAGATTGGGCAGGGTGTGCTGATGATAGAAGGTCTACAAGTGGCTTTGCTGTGTTTCTGGGAACAAATCTTGTATCATGGAGTGCAAGAAAACAGGCTACTGTCTCAAGGTCAAGTACTGAGGCTGAGTATAAGGCTTTAGCAAATGCTACAGCTGAAGTCATGTGGATTCAGACATTGCTTCGTGAACTTGGAATTAAAATTCCTCAAGCTGCAAGATTATGGTGTGACAATATTGGTGCAACTTATCTTTCAGCTAACCCTGTTTTTCATGCACGTACAAAGCACATTGAAGTTGATTTTCATTTTTTAAGAGAACGAGTGGCTTCACAAAACCACTTACTATGAAGAGACTGCATGAGTTTAAGTACAATCTTAACCTTGGCAAAATTACTTGAGGTTTAGATTGAGGAGGAGTGTCAGGATAAGTTGTATAGGGAGAGGAAAGTAGTTTAAATTGTACTTTGTCTTCTATCCTTTCTTCTGTACCAACTCCTGTAATCTTGATCGATCTGTTCTCGTTACGATCGACCGTTCCTTGTAAGCCACGTCAATGTTTCTATATAATGCAATGCGGCCCAGACGAAGGGTTCTACGCTTCCCACAATACCTTACATCACTCCCTCGAGCAATTTTAAATCTTTCTTTTTAACACTTTGCATATAGCATACTGGCAAGCCTCTTCCACTAACCCACACACCAATCAAATTTGGTTCAAGGATGGGTGGCGACCGAGACGGGAATCCTAATGTCACATCAAAAGTAAGGATTAATGGTTTTTTCCTTTTTCTTTCCATATTAGAGGGGTTATACTTGATTGAAACAATTGTCATTTCTATGAGCAGGTGACTCGGGATGTTTCCCTGATGGCCCGTTGGATGGCAATTGACCTGTACATCCGACAACTAGACAGTCTCAGCTTTGAGTTATCCATCAGGAAATGTAGCGATAAGCTTGTAACCTTAGCCAATGAAGTCTTGCTCGAAGGTTAATTAGTTTCATGATTATCAACCCAAGTTTTCCAATCTTTGTTAATGATCAAAGCCTATTACCAGAGACTGCTTTGGTATGGCCAAATTATGGCACTGTCTGAAATGCCCAGTTAATTTGAAGACCACGCCTCCTTGGTGTAATAGCAATAGTCAATATGTATATGTCTTACACCAATATCACCTGTAAAGCACATATTTCAGATCACATTTTTTATTTATGTTGATAATACGAGTGGATTTCTCAGACTCAGAGTCGACATCGGAAGAGAAGAAGGCCAGTCCTTGGACCAAAACAGGACCAGAAAACAACTTAAAACTGCCGCCTAGGTTGGGGATGCCTGCTCAGCTTCCTTCTGGTGCTGATCTTCCATCATTGACAGGTAGAATCTCTGTCATGTGATCTGCTCAACTTAAAACTTTATGTGCTGCTGCATCAGATACAATCATTTCACTTAAAGTTCACAATTTTTTCGTCTATATTAACACCTGAATTTCTTGGTCTATATTATGTATATGTCTGAGAGGAGCAGCGAGCCATCGCCCAGCCGCCGGAACCTTAAACCCTCGCCTGCGCCCGTTGACTCGCACGCGTGGGCCTCCCAAGCTGCTTCCCCGCCCAGCCGCGCAGGCCGCCTCCACCTACTGGGCCTTGGCCCATGGTGAGAGCCCCCAGCCCAGTGTGTCCTGTTTCAGCCCCATGCATGTTTTTTTTTTCAGATCTGCAAATTTAGCTATTACCCCAGGATTTACATATTTGCAGAAAAAACCCTCCATGTTCATGCATATAATAACTAATAAACCGTGCATTGGTTTAAAATGAATTATATATATGTAAAATGCTTAGAATTTCATCTAGTTTCATATTTTCCAACTCTCATCCATGTTTAAAATGTTTAAGCTTGCTGTTTGTTTATTTTTGCATAAATGCCAAGTTAAAATTATTTATTTCATAACTAAATAACCGTAACTCCGAATTAAATAAACTTCATATGTAAATGGGGTGGGAAAATGCATAGATTAACATGCTGCACTTACTTTTCATGTTTAACAACTCAAAAGTATGGTTTAGGGAAAAACAATACCAAATTTGAAATATGCATATGGGGATTTTCCGGAATTGTTGTTTGTTGTTCCGGCCTCATTTAAACTTGCCTAGATAGGTAATTTTATTATGCTTCACCTCTTGCCATGTTAACCAACATTTAATATTGATGTGTACCTAAACGCGAGTGAACTAAATACTTGAATGTGGTGTTTCGTCAATATGCAACTTGTTGCATATTGAGCTCCACTTAACTTGTAGTATTGTTTGTTGCACTTTGCCATGTTTTTAAACCGGACATGCATCATACTTGTTTGTGCATCATGCCATGTTTATGCTTGTGTGTTTACCATGTTGTTTCCTTCTTTCCGGTTTGCTTCTCTCGTTAGCTTTGGTTTGGTTCTAGAGTTGTGATGATTCGTTCGACTATGTTCGTTTGTCTTCTTCATGGACTAGTTCTTTTTCCTTGCGGGATCTCAGGCAAGATAACCATTACCCTCGATATCACTTCTATCTTTGCTGGCTAGTTGTCCGTTCTATCGCTATGTCGCGCTACCTACCACTTGCTTATCATGCCTCCCATATTGCCATGTCAAGCCTCTAACCCACCTTCCTAGCAAACCGTTGTTTGGTTATGTTATCGCTTTTGATCAGCTCCTCTTATAGCATTGCTAGTTGCAGGTGAAGTTGAAGATTGGTCCATGTTGGAACATGATTATGCTGGGATATCACAATATCTCTTATTAATATTAATGCACCTATATACTTGGTAAAGGGTGGAAGGCTCAGCCTTATGGCTGGTGTTTTGTTCCACTCTTGCCGCCTTAGTTTCTGTCATACCGGTGTTATGTTCCTTGATTTTGCGTTCCTTACGCGGTTGGGATTATGGGACCCCCTTGACAGTTCGCTTTGAATAAAACTCCTCAAGCAAGGCCCAACCTTGGTTTTACATTTGCCTAACAACCTATAACTTTCCTATGGGTTGCAAACCCGAGGGTCATCTTTATTTAACCCCCCGGGCCAGTGCTCCTCTGAGTGTTGGTCCGAACCGGGCAGCCTGTGGGGCCACCTCGGGGAAACTTGAGGGTTGATTTTACTCATAGCTTGACCTATCCGGTGTGCCTTGAGAACGAGATATGTGCAGCTCCTATCGGGATTTGTCGGCACATTCGGGCGGTCTTGCTAGTCTTGTTTTACCATTGTCGAAATGTCTTGTAACCGGGATTCCGAGCCTGATCGGTTTGTTTCGGGAGAAGGAATATCCTTCGTTGATCGTGAGAGCTTGTGATGGGCTAAGTTGGGACACCCCTGCAGGGTATAAACTTTCGAGAGCCGTGCTCGCGGTTATGTGGCAGATGGGAATTTGTTAATATCCGGTTGTAGAGAACTTGACACTTGACTTAATTAAAATGCATCAACCGCATGTGTAACCGTGATGATCTCTTTTCGGTGGAGTCCGGGAAGTGAACACAGTTGGGTTATGTATGAACGTAAGTTGTTCAGGATCACTTATAGTTTCACGACCGTTGCGTAGTTTCTCTTCTTACTCTTGTACTCGTAAGTTAGCCACCATAGTTGCTTAGCGCTTGCTGCAACTTCACCTCATAACCACATCCTGCCTATAAGCTTAAATAGTCTTGATCTCGCGGGTTTTGAGATTGTTGAGTCCTCATGACTCACAGATACTACCAAAATAGTTGCAGGTGCCGATGATACCAGTGCAGGTGAAGCTACCGAACTCAAGTGGGAGTTTGACGAGGACCTTGGCCGTTACTACGTGTCTTTTCCTGATGATCAGTAGTGAAGCCCAGTTGGGACGATCAGGGATCTAGCATTTGGGGTTATCTTCTTTTCTTTTGGATTTGTCTGTAGTCGGACTATGTGTGTACTCTGAACGATGTATGAATTATATGTTCATTGTGTGACGTGGAGATTGTAAGCCAACCCTCTATTTATCCCTTTCTTGTTCATTACATAGGATTATGTGAAGATGACCCTTCTTGCGACAAAACCACAATGCGGTTATGCCTCTAAGTCGTGCCTCGACACGTGGGAAATATAACCGCATCGTGGGCGTTACACCGGGCCCGGCCCGGCCCGGCCATTGGGCTGAAAATCTAGGCCCGGGCCCGACCCGGGAGCAGCAACGGGCCGGGCCGGGTCGGGCTTTTTCAAGCCGGGTCGGGCCGTGCTTCCCATGGCCAGGACTAGGAAGAGCAGAGGCAGGGCGTCCCCGCCGTCGAATTCGGGGGCTCTTCTGTCGCCACCATGGAGGCTGGCTCCAGCGCTCAAATCAAGCTCTCAGGCATGGGCTAGTTCAAAGAGGAGGATTCAAATTTAGCCAAGGGTGATAATTAAGGTCATTTCCCTTATTTTCACCTGGTTGGAACGATTTGTTTAACGATCTATATTTCAGAACGGAGGGAGTATATATATAGCCCACAATCTGTAAGAAATTTAGTACCGACCAACAAAAGTTTAGGGGGAGGGGATTACTTGTGCTCGTGCACTGCTGTAGGAGGCACAGCCGCACGGTAGATGACGAAGAGGAGCCGCCAGGAACACCGGAGCCGCACTGGTGATGGAGGCACCGCCAGGGGTGGATCGGCATTGCCTAAGGTAGGGGCAAGCTTCGACAGTTGGGTCGCCGGCAGCTACGGGAGAAACAGGAGGGGTCGTTCGGGCTGGCTCTCTGTGGGCAGAAGGTCGACCGCATGCAGAGGCTGGTCTCCCGACTGGGCCGGCCCATGCAGCTAGCGAACAACGAAAACTGTGGCGCTCGAGAAAAAGAAAAAACGTATAGTTTTTACCACATTGGGTTATGGAGACATTGAGGGGGATTTGAGAGTGAAAACTATACTCCATTGGGTTCAAACACAAGACCCAGTGCTTCACATGAAGTACGGCCACCACATGAGGTAGCGAGCTACCTGAAAGAACCAAACCAAGCGCAGATTTGAACGCTTTTAAAATTTTGAACGCAAAACATTATTTGGAAAAAAGCGTGAATATTGTATGAAACTGCCAACACTTTTCAAAATTGTGAATAAAATTTGAAAAAACTCAAACATTTTGAAAATGCAAATAATTGTTGGAAAATGGAAACATTTTTCTAAACTCTCCCAAACAATTGAAAACACGAACATTTTTCTAAAACTGGAACATTTTTCAAATTTCAAATTAATTTTTGGATAGGCAAACATTTAATTGGGACCAGTTTTTCAAACTCCCAAACAACATTTGAAAAAAAAATTGAATATTATTTTGAACTCCTGTACAAATTTTTGAACACGAACATTTTATGAAATCTGTGAACAAAAAAATAAGAAACAAAAAAATACCAGAAAACCAGACCAAAAACGGTTCAGGAACCTTTTACTAGGTTCCCAAAACCAGTAGAAACCAGGGCTATAACCCTCCAAAAGGTTCCCAAAACCAGATGCGATCTACTCGGCAGCTGTCTTAGATGGGCCGTCCAGTCGTTCGCTTAGTGTTGTCGCTATGTGCGTTACCTCTATAGTTATATGCAGAGAGCGCAAATAGGAAATTCAGTTCAGGCTCTCTCTCTTCTCCCTCAATTTTTTTCGGAAACACTAACACCCAAATATGTGGGCATTTGCATCTCGCCCACACGCATGAATCACCGTTCATTTAATTTCGCACCAATCCTGACACGGTGAGGCAATTTTTGTGTGCCACGTAGGACAAGGTCGGTGTGTGGAGTATTTGTCAGTTCGCCCGTACGCTGTTTCCCCCTCGGACAAGACTAGTTGCGAGTCGGGGCGTGCGGTGTAACTGCCGTCGCGCCCGCACGCCACGCACGACTTCTGTTTTCCATCTCCCACGACTGCCCATTTTTCCTACTCTCGCACGCCCAAGCTGTCATTTGCCATGTTTTTTGCAGGGTACATGACAACTGCCCCATTTTGTGATTGTAAGCAGATGACAACTCTCTGTTACCCGAACATGTTATTGTTCCCACGTCTGTTTGTAACGCTACATGGCAACTGCCTAGTGTTAGTAGGTGGCAACTCCTAAAGATACCACTGTCGCCCACATGCCCGTCTCCTCTCCCACACACCAAAAGCTTTCAGTTGTCAGTGTTTTTGCAGGGTACATGGCAACTGCCCTATTATGCTTGTAAGCAGATGGCAACTCTCTTTTTTACCCGAACATATTTTTTGCCATGTTTTTGTAGTGCTACATGGCAACTGTCTAGTGTTAGTAGGTGGAAACTCCTAAAGTTTTAAAATCATGACAACTATAGTAGACCAGACCATACATGGCAACAGCTGCAGTTGCCAAAAATGGCATCCGACACTTGACCTGAGATGGCAACTGCAGTTGAGCAACCATGGCAACTGCAGTTAAACGAACATGGAAGAGGGTCCGAACCATGGCAATCGCGGCGGGACGCGTGGTGACTACCACATGGGGCGTGTAGCTTGCAGGCGGGGAGGGGTGGACGGCCAAGACGGGTCGTGCGGGCCGCGTGGTCGCTCGCCCAGACCCGCGGACGATCGCGCCGCACACCGAACATGCGGGGCAGTGACGGGGTGCGCCCGGACATGCTTGTGCGGACGGGCCTGTGTCGATGCCACACGGGGCGTGCGACACATCCTCCTAGATGCCACACGTGTGGCAGCTATTGTCGTGTTTTTTTTTGAGAAACCTCTCTTCTCTCTCTTTCTGTTTCTAGTTTTGGCTAGGCCTTCAATTTCAAGAGAACTACCAGAAGCAGACTGGGCAGTTTTCTTTAGCCCAATTAGAAAATTGTCCAAGCCCGTTTTCCAGCCCTTTTTGGTGGCGTGGGGTGTATATATTATTGGTGGCGTAGGCTGAACCGTACATGCCATTAACTCTTCCAGTTATTTTAAAACAACGGATTTGCTATTTTGTAGTCGAGTGTTTTCCAATTCGTTGTCATTCAAATCTATCTCCGTCCGTTCTCGCGCAAAGATTCGTGCTGGGTCCTGTGGTTTTCGGGTTCGTTTTCTTTGTCGGGCGCGCTTTTGTTTCTGCCTCAGCTCGTTACCACTGCCCCGACCCGGTACTGTTTGGTTTTTGTCCTTTTTGAATTTTGGGTGCCTTTTCCCTTTTTCATTTGGACGCCTCTGTTTCGATAAGGCTGAGAGGAGAGAGCTCGAGGAGGCGATTCCTTCTATTCATGTTGATTTCGAGATATCCCACCGCTCGATCTTGCATTCTCCCCCCTTTCTCTTCGATCCTTGGTTACCGCGGTTTGTCGTTCTTGTCTTTCTCCCTCCCCCGTGGGATTTGGCTTGTGTTGTGCCAGTGTAGCTGTAGCTTCCAGATTTAGGTGAGTTGTTGTTGTAGGTTTTATTGTTCTTTGTAGTCCGCCATGATTTCTTCTATTAGTTTTAGGTCTTCGGGTATAGGCGCTGGTAGGTGGTTGTTCAAGGTCATCTGATGGTTTTGGTCGTCTCGCCCTTCCCTCGTTGAAGTTCTCCCCAGTCCAGTGCTTGATTTGTTTCCTTCGCTGTAGATGTAGAAGTAGGTGAGGCTGTAGTTGTAGCGGTGAATATCCCTCGTGTTTTTGTTGCAGATGGTAGTTGTAGGTGCATGGATATAGCAGTGGATTCGAGTCCCCTGTTGATTTCTTTTCTGCTAGGCTGGTGGCTGGATGTCCGTTCCGTCTGTTTTTTTGTTGTTAGATGTAGTTTGATTCTGATGGCCCGTGCGATGTAGATGTAGATGCTAATGGTGTATCCTTCGTCTGATTTTGTTTGCCCTTCTATGTAGATGTAGCTGCTTTTTGATTCAGTTACCTGCTCAACTATGGTTTCTGATGTGTTCAGTTTCCTGCTTAGTAGTAAGTGGTCTCTGTATTGGTTCATGTTGCTGTTGTAGTTCTTGAATTTGTTCAGTTACCTGCTGGCAGTTTAGATGCAGGTGTTTAGTTTCCCTAGTTTAGGGTTTTCTCAGTGTATCAAATTCAACGAGTCAGCTCTGCTTTATTCCTGTGTCTATATGGTTTTCTGGTGCATTTCACTGGGTGTATTTCACTATAATCCACATGTGTTTTTTAGCCCTGTATTGGTTCAGTAGGTGTTTCCCTTTTTTTGTCAGTGTTAGATCATCCTACTGAATTTGTGTGTACTAGCCCTGTAGTGCTGATGTATTTTAGTGTAAGCTCAGAAACTTTTGATGTATTTTCAGTGTAATATACCCCGGAATTATATGTATTTTATCCCATATTTTGAGTGTATTTGTCAGTGTAATATACCCTAGAATTATAGTGTAATTTAGCCCATATTTTCAGTGTAATACCCATGATTTTTTTTGTATTTACAGTGTATTAGAGTGTAATTTACACTGTAATTATAGTGTAATTTGTCCCATAATTATAGTGTAATTCTCATGCTACTTATATGTAATTACAGTATAATCTTCCCATAATTATAGTGTAGGTTTCCCATAATTTTCAGTGTAGCCCTGATGCTTCTTATATGTAATTACAGTATAAAATTCCCCCTAATTACAGTGTAAGTTCTCCTATAATTACAGTGTAACCGTCATCCTTTCCATAATTTCTGTTTTTTTCTTTTAATTTCAGGCTCATTCTTGTTATATATTCTTTGTATCATTGCGCTGTAGTTCTTGTGATTATGATCTATATTTGAGTCGTCCACTGTTGTATTTGCGGTGCAGTATTTGTATTTTCGTTGTAGTTGTCAGGAGGTAGCTAGTTGTTGTGTATCAGTTTTTTTCTTTTAATAGTGGTATTTAATTGTTTGAATTACATTGTAATACCAAATATTTACTCTACAATGGGATTTGCAGTGTAATATACCCTAGATTTACGCTGTAATATACCCCGAATTACACTACAATTTGCCCGGTTTACTGTGTAATTTGCCTCAGAGTTTCACTATATTTACACTGGTTTTTACACTATATTTTGAGTGATACTCGCACTGTACTCTGTAAGTTACACTGTAATTTGTCCAGATTTACGCTGTAATACCCCTAGATTTACTTTTGTAACTTACCTCTGAATTTCCCACTGTAATCCATGTGCTACTTTCACTGCAATATACCCCATATTTACACTATATTATCTTCTGTTTTTGGCAGTGTAATTCATGTGCCTTTTCTATGTAATTTTCCTAGATTGATGTGCAATTTGCCTCAGAGTTTGACTGTATTTAGTTTGGTTTTGAGTGATACTTGCACTGTACGCTGTAAGTTACACTGTAATTTGCCCAGATTTACGCTATAACACCCCTAGATTCACTTTTGTAATTTACCTCTGAATTTCCCACTGTAATTCATGTGCTACTTTCACTGCAATATACCCTATATTTACACTATATTATCTTCAGTTCTTGGCAGTGTAATTCATGTGCTTTTTCTATGTAATTTGCCTAGATTACTGTGTAATTTGCCTCAGAGTTTGACTGTATTTAGTCTGGTTTTGAGTGAAACTCGCACTGTAAGTTACACTATGTCATGCCAGATGCATGATTGATATTTACGCTGTTGTTCCACAGTTTAGTTCTTCGCTGTAATATGCCTCAGATTTACCCTGTAATTTCGCTGATTCATTTGCACTATAATATGATGAAGGATATACTCTGCACAGTGTATTTGTACTGAGATTTATATTGTAATTCAGCCACATTACTATGTAATTTTCAGCTTCTTTACTCCGTACACCTTTTTCATTTCTTTCTTTTCATGTGTCATGTAATCTGTTTTTTAGGTTTAGTTTCATGGGGAGGCTACGGAAAGTCTCTCACAAGGATGTTCTGCCAGTCTTTTATTAAGAATGTTGATTCTTTGAATGATCCTTTTGTGCCTAACGACTTTGCGGAAGATGGTTCTAATGCTATGTCTTTGGTAGTTATTTCTGTCTTATTCTCTTGTTTTATTTTCTTCTTTATTCTCTCTTTCAGTTTATTAATTCTTGTGTCTGTTGACTGTACCTTTTTTCAGTAACTTTCTGGTGATGATGGACAATTTGAGAAAGCTCTTTTCGAGTTCTATGTGAATCATGTGAGTTTTTATATTCTAGTTCTAATTCATGCATTGTTTTTATGATGACTTATCTGTTTATTTGGATTGATGCTTGTATTTTTTTTGTTTTTCCAGAAGGCATGTGGTTAGTCCCTTTTTTGTCTTGACTTTATTTTCTGTTCTTCTCTATTTTGGTTGCACATCTCATGGAATTTTGGTAGGGTTTGCCCCCAATGTATCTTCATTTATTTTAAATTTTAATGTACTTCTCCTTTTGTTTTTGCAGAGGCAGAAACGATCTTATGATTTGCCAGTTTGTTCAACATTCACTAGATATTCTGGAAAGGTTTTCTCAGGTGTTGTGCAACCAAACAGAGAAGAACAGTCAACAAGCATTCTTTTTCTTCCATCATGTCAACAAGTATTTTTGAGAGATTTTTCTGAACCTGTGGATTGTCTCTTGAATGACCTTCCTCTGTCCTCAACCAAGTTTTTGCATCTGTTCTTTCCCCCTTGCTTCTCTCCAGGTACTTGCCCCTCTACCATGTCTTTGTTTTGTTGCGGTTCTTTGTTCTTCTCTCTCCCCCTCTCCCATGGCTCCTCCTAGATGAGTTCTGTGTGTAACAGTGTAAGGTGAGATCTGAGGGGTAGGGTAGTAGAGTTTGGGACCTTGCGTGGGATGCAACATGCAAGTTGAAGAAGGGTCCTGGGAGTCGCCAGCTACTTCCTGATTTTAGTTTTTTTTTCTTTGTCAGGTGCTTTGTGGTCCAGCAAAGGAAAATGGGCATGGGCGACCGATCCAGGATGGTTTTGTATTGGTTAGTTAAACCGGGTCAGATTTTTAGCCTGGCCCCTTTTTTTGGGCATACAAACATACAACTGTAGTAGGTTTTTGGACATACAGCTGTCAACATTTGATTTGTTAGGAAATTTGAATGTTTTCCAATTGTAAATTAGTCAAATGCCAAATAGACAGTCCCAACTAAAACAATTTGGTTCAGTTATTGATGGAGGAAAACCCTATTTGCCGCTCTCTGCGCCAAACAATCGGGGTTCCGCACAGGGGCTATCGAGCGAACGACGTGCATGGGCCGGCCTGTTAAGCGTTCAAGTACACCGGTTTTGAGAACCTTCTATGACTGTTCCTAGCCGGGTAATTTTTCGGTTTTGGGAAACTTCTAGGAAGTTCCTGAACCGGTTTTTCTTTTTATATTTATTTTCGCTTTTATTTTTTATTGTTCTTTCCTTTTTCGTTTTTTCTCTTTATATTTCCTGTCTTTTTTTCTTTCTTCTTGCTCTTTTTTTGACTTTTTTCTTTTTGCAACGAATGTTTTCAGAAATTTTTCTAAAAGGTGAAAATTTCAGTTTTTGTTCCTCCTTTCAAAAAATGTTCCTGTTTTCTAATTTTTGTTCAGAAATTTCATAAAATTTTAGAATGTCAAAAATTGTTATCTTATTTTTTAAAAAGTGTTCGTCTTTTCAAATTCTTTTCACAAACTAAAGGATGTACGGTTTCAGAAATATGTTCTCGCTTTCAAAATTTGTTCAAAATTCTAAACATATTCCTATTTGAAAATTTTCTTGCAAATTCAAAAGGTGTTTGTGTATTTGTTTCATGAATTAGAAAATGTTCAGGAATTTCAAAACATGTTCCCATTATTAAAAATGGTTCAAAAAATTTCATAAAAATGTGCACGTTCTCATTTTTGAGTTTTGAAACTGTTCAGTTTCAAAATTTTGTTCATAAATTTTAAAAAAATGTTCGGGTGGTTCGAAACATGTTCCCGTTTTCATCAATTGTTTGCAAAGTTCAAAAGTGTGCATGTTTTCATTTGTTCAGGAGTTTCAAAATTGTTCAGTTTCAAATTTTTGTACATAAATTTCAAAACATATTTGGGTGGTACAAAACACGTTCCCATTTTCAAAAAACAAATCAAAAATTTCGAATATGTGCACGTTTTCATTTTTTCTGGAGTTTCAAATTTTTGTTCACAAATTGCAAAAAAAATCGCAATTTTCAAATATGTGCATGTTTTCATTTTTTTCAGGAGTTTCGAAATTGTTCAGTTTCAAGTTTTCAAAAAATGTTCTAGTTTTCACATTTTTCAAAATATTTTCCCGTTTCAAAAAAATGTTCCTGATTTATCCAAATATTTCATTTTTTTTTTGTTGCAAATCACCAATTTGCTTTTGTGTCACAGATCCCTTCGTTTTTTTAATACAAATGCTTGTGAAATTCAAGGTATAATTTGGATCTGCGCTGCGGGATTTGGTTCTTTAAGCTTGGCGCTACTGTAGAATTGGTAACGACTGCTAGCTCAGCTGGTAGTACCACGGTAGGTTTAGTGCCAGGTCCTGGGTTCGTATTCTTGTGACCGTGGTATTTCTTTTTTAGCTACTGTGCACTGTCATTCGCTATAATCCTGGGCCAGCCCAGTTGGACACCCGCCTATGCGAAACCGCCCCTCTTTGCCGCAGCGAGCGGCGAATAGGATCCTATATGGCAGGTGTGGTGGGCGAATCCTATTTGCCGCTCGAGTGCGGCAGACGAACGCGCGAGCAACGCCCACGGGCCGGCCCACTTCAAGAAAGCTACCGGTTTCGGGAACCTTCTAGAAGGTTCCTTAAACCGGGGTTTTCCAGTTTTTCTTAATTTTTCTCTTTGGTTTTTTCTATTTTTTTTTCTCTTTTTTTCTTTTTATGTTTCTTTTGCCGATTTCTTTTTGTGTTTTTTCAGAAATTTAAAACCTTTCCATACTATTCAGAAATAAATTTAAACATTCTAAAAAGTTTGAAATTCAAAAAAGTTCTTTTATGATTTCAAAAGAAATTCACGTTTTCAAAAAAGGTTCACCGCAGTGAAAAAATCTGCAACGTACATGGAATAAATGTTCACTGTGTACAAAAAAATGTTCACTGTGTACAAAAAATGTTCATCGTGTATAGAAAAATTGTTCAGATTGCATTTCAAAAAACGTTCACCACAGGAAAAAAATGTGCAACGTACATGGTAAAAATGTTCACTGTGTACAAAAAAATGTTTATCGTGTATAGAAAAACTGCTCAGATTGCATTTCAAGAAAAGTTCACTGCAGTGAAAAAATGTGCAACGTGTATTGAAAAAATGTTCACTATGTACAAAAAAAATGTTCATCGTGTATAGAAAAATTGTCAGATTGCATTTGAAAAAATGTTTAACATATTTTTCAAAAAATGTCGGTGTATATTTAAAAATGTTCGCCATATAATATCAAAATGTTCAGTATGTATTTTACATTTATTTTTTAAAACATTTGTTCACTGTTCATAAAAGATTCTTCTTAATTCGGAATTAGTGTCGTTATTAAACAATATTCGCATTTTTCAGAAAATATGTTGGCACATTTGTCCAACAAATGTGTCGCAAATTGAAAAAAAAGGTATCTGGTACTGTACTTTAGTGCTAGCGCACCGTTTTAGTCACAACTGGTTTCGCAGACGACTGCCTATAGGCGTATCTATTCGTGGCGAGGTCCACCATCGGGCTATAGCTTCGCGTGATTTTTTCGCCTCCGCTTGAGGCATGACAATGGGCTGGTAAACAATTTTCGAATTTTTTTCAACATATTTAAATCCAATGAACAAAAAATTTGCATTCGATGAACATTTTTTGAAAATGATGAACAAAAGTCAGTTAACAATTTCTGAATTTTGGTGAACATTTTTCAATTCCAATGATCAAAAAAGTTGAATTTGATGAACACTTTTTGAAAATGAAGAACGAAATTTGATTTTAATGAACGTTTTTTAGGTCAATGAACAAATTTTGAATTTTGGTGAACATTTTTTCAATCTGATGGACAAAAAGTTGAATTCGATGAACATTTTTTGAATTGGTGAATATCCTTTTAAGAGTGATGAACCTATCTTGAATTCAATGAAAGAAAAAGTGTTCGTGAATTTGAAAAGAAAATTTGCCAAAAAATAGTGGAAAAGTAAAGAGGAAACAAGAGGAAAGAAAAAGGAAAACAGGAAATGTCGATCACATTAAAAAATGTTCGTGATTTCAAAAAAAATGTTCACTATTTTAAAAAATCGTTCATAAATTCAGAAATGTTCCCGGTTGAAGAGAATGTTTATGAATTCAAAAAGTGGTCATCACATTTAAAAAAATGTTCACAATTTAAAAAAATGCTCACGATTTCAAGAAAAATAGTCACGAATTAAGAAAATATTCACGGTTTTAAAAAATGTTCATGACATTTTTAAAACATTTGACGATTTAAAAAAATGCTCACGATTTCAAGAAAATTGTTCGCGAATTCAGAAAATATATATAGTTGAAGAGATTGTTCAAGAATTAAAAAAATGTTGACGTTTGAAAAAAAGTGCTCACGATTTGAATAAAAATGTTCGCGAATTTAAGATGTTCATGAATTAAAAAATGTTCGCTATATCGAAAAATTGTTCGTGAATTTCATAAAATGTTCATGATTTAAAAAAATTCGTTATTTTTTCATGATTTCAAAAAACATTCACTATTTTAAAACATGTTCACGAATTTAAAAGATTTTCGGAAATGTAGAAAACAAAGACTAAGTTGAAAACAGAAAATAGAAAGAAAACAAAAACAAAAAAGGAAAAAGAAAAAGAAACGCAAAAGAAAAAAGAAAAAGAAGGAAAAACCAAAAAAACTAAAAAAAATACTGCTTTTGGGGAAGGTTCTAGAACCTTCCCAAAGCCGGTGGGAAATAAACTGCAGAATGGGCCGGCCCATACACGAACCGGGAGGTCGCCCGGGGTGCGCGCTACGGTGCTAGCGCGCGACCTACGCCGCCTATAGGATCTGCCTTATTGGTGGCCTTCTGAATAGTTCGACGCCACAGGTAGGCACAATCGTAGTGGCATGACAAAAAGTTACACGCCATCGGTAACCTATGTCAGACAAGACTTTTGGATCCCAAATACTAGTGACGTGAATTTTAGACTGCACGCCACCAGTAACCTATTATTGATGGGATACCAAATATGACAACGCCACCTCTATTTAAAAATTAGTGGTGGTGTTGATTGAAACTAGCGTGTCACCAATAGAAGTTCTGTATAAGCATTTCTCTGCTAGTGAATAATTCACCTAATTAAATTTTCGGTCTTATTAGTTGTTTCGCTTCTTCGTGGCAATTCGTCTTTGCGCCAATGGCTGCAGTTGGTGTCTTCAAATAGTTCATCTAACTTTCATTTTAAGTCTCAAATAGTTCATTTAACTTCTGGGTTGCAGAGCATCGCTTAACTTTTTTTTTTGAAACCGCATCGCTTAACTTTTTGGTTGTAGTTTCAATTACATCGCTTAACTTTTGGGTTGCATCCTCATGTCATCAATAAATCGCAAAAGCAAGATATGTGTAATGATCATTGTCAAGGAAAATACAAATGCAATATGAACATAATCATTGCAAACGTTCGGTTGGACAACTGATTCTTGATGTAGGTCGCGAATCGGTTAAGATGTAATTTGGACACATTCCCTACTTTGTCTTTCCACAAGAACATCTTAACGATTGTCTTAGAGAGCACAAATTAAGATCACTAGATGACCCGTTTGCGCCAATTGGCGCAAAGACCAACTACAGCTTAGAAGTTAAGCGAACTATGTGAAATATAAAATGGAAGTCAAGTGAACTATTTGAAATATAAAATGAAAGTTAAGTGAACTATTTGATGAGACCAACTGCAGTCAATGGTG
This sequence comes from Triticum dicoccoides, assembly GCF_002162155.2. NCBI lineage: Eukaryota > Viridiplantae > Streptophyta > Magnoliopsida > Poales > Poaceae > Triticum > Triticum dicoccoides. Next base: position 8,034,159 of record NC_041384.1, on the reverse strand, counting down.
CAAAGATCGACTGTAGCCAAGAAGAGAAGCAACTTCTTCCAAGCATAAGTGAATTTAGGATTGTTTGAGTGTCAAATTGGTCTTTTACTGCTAGATTTTCAGTATTAAATCCAGCCCAATCCTAAGAAAAATATCAATCGGTTGAGATAGGTAGATAGAATTCAGTATGGTCAATGTAGAGAATGATTGTGTGCATCGATCTCTCATTGATCGTGCACTAGGGGCTTGCGCGCGCGCACACACACACAGGTACAAGGGGTGCGACTGGTGTCTTGTCTCCCAACTGCTTCAACCCGTAAAGAGAACGAGAGAGCAAGAACACGTGGTCCGGATAGTCGGTGTCGACGAAACCAGAAGGTTGTTGAGAAAACACTTGCTCGTTGAGATGGCCATGCAAGAAAGCATTGGACACGTCGAGCTGCTGAACTGGCCAGGCACGAGAAATGGCAAGTTGGAGGACAGCGAATCATGCCCAGTTTGACAACCGGGGCGAAGGTGTCGGTGAAGTCCACGCCGGCGCGCTGTCAGAAACCGCGCACCACCCAACGCGCCTTGTAGCGCTCAAGGGAACCGTTGGGGCAAGTCTTGTGGCAGAAAATCCACTTGCCAGTGATAAGATTGGCACAGGGAGGCTGCGAGACAAGCTGCCACGCACGGTTGCGCTGAAGGGCATCGAACTCCTCACGCATCGCAGCAAGCCAGTTCGCATCCTGAAGGGCTGCGTGTGCGGAAGTGGGTAGCGGAGACGGGGCCGAGGTAGACGCGACACACGCATACTCATCGGAGATGTAGCGCGTGCTAGGACGATACGTCCTAGTCCGAGCCCGAGTAACCACACCGACGAGAGGTGCGATTGTAGCCGACGAAACCGAGAGGGCGACCGGCGAGGAGGAGGTCGAGCCGGTCTCCGAGGACTCCGAGGGGGCACCTGCGGTGGCGCCAGAGGCCACAGCGGCGCCCAAGGGGGCCATGGCGGCTGGGACGCTCGAGGGGGCTACGGCGGCAGGGATGCCCGAGGGTGCGGCCTCACCCGAGGAAGCGCCAAAGGCCGCGGCGGCGGGGGCGCCCGAGGGGGCGGCCTCACCCGAGGAAGCGCCAAAGGCCGCGGCGGCGGGGGCGCCCAAGGGGGCGGCCACACCTGAAGCACCGCGGGAGGGGGTGGCCGGCGCGGGAAGCATAGTCAAGGCGGGGCCTAGTGCTCGGCGCGACGAAGGGGGCGGCTCGCCGTAGGTGGTGGCAGGGGCGAGCCGCGTCGCGGGAGACGCCGAGGAGGACGTTACTTGCTGAAACGGGAACACCAGCTCATGAAAGTACACGTGCCGCGAAGTATAGACGCGGTGGGACACTGGATCATAACACCGGTAACCTTTGGTGTTGGGAGGATAACCGAGAAAGATGCAAGGAACCGACCGGGGAGCGAGTTTGCGAGGGGTGGTGGACGCGGTGCTAGGATAACAGAGACACCCGAAAATGCGAAGACCATCATAAGATGGGGCTGCACCGAAGAGGAGCTGGTGAAGAGCATAGTTCCAGCGAGGACGACACAGACAAATGTTAATTAGGAGGCTGGCGGTCGCAAGAGCGTCCGGCCAGAACCGAGGAGGCACGTTGGAGTGGAAGAGCAACGTGCGGATACAGTCATTATGAGTGCGGATGATGCGCTCAGCGCGGCCATTCTGCTGCGACGTGTAGGGGCAAGTGAGGCGAAATATGGTGCCGTTAGACGGAAGGAGATTGCGGACGGCAACGTTGTCAAACTCTTTTCTGTTGTCAGTTTGTAAGGCAAGAATAGGACGACCAAACTGTGTGGTGACATAGGAGTAAAAAGCGGTGAGTGTGGCAAGAGCGTCAGATTTGCGACGGAGAGCAAATGTCCACACATAATGGAAAAAATCATCCAATATCACCAAATAGTATAGATAACCCGTGTTGCTTGCAACCGGGGACGTCCAAACATCACTATGCAATAAATGAAACGGAAAAGTGGAAATGTTTGTAGACTCGCTAAAGGGAAGACGAACGTGCTTGCCGAGATGGTAGGCCTCACAAGTGTGGTTGTTAACCTTATTACATGAGAATGAAAAACTCTAAAGAATCTAACGCAAAATAGTGGAGTTGGGATGATCGAGGCATGCGTGCCAGAGATCGACACTAGCGGCGAGGGCGGCTGGACGGGTGGTGGTGGCAGTGGAAGGATGCACCGGGTAGAGCTCGTCCGGGCTATCACATCGGTGGAGTACCATCCGTGTATGGGCGTCCTGCACAGAAAAGCCAACATCGTCAAATTCAACAGTAATAGGATTCTCACGAGCAAGGGGACGAATAGAGACAAGGTTGGTAACTAAGTCAGGAGAGACAAGAACATTAGACATATTAATAGGAGTAAAAGTGGAAGGAAACGACATATGACCAACATGTGTAATGGGTAGAGAGGAACCGTTACCAACAGTGATACGAGTGGGAGTGTGAATGGGAGTGGAAGACGTGAGGTTACTGGGATGAGTAGTCATATGAGCATTGGTGCCCGAGTCCATGTACCAGTCACCGCCACCACATAGTTGCTAGGTGACGGAGCCGAATGCAAGGCGGCGAAGAGGGCTGGATCCCACGGCGGCGGCACCTGGGGTGGGTAGAACCCGCCGTAGGCAGGCGCGGGGGCGGCGCTGTAGCCGCCCATGTCCGGCGAAGCCGGGTAGGGGGCGGCGCTAGGCGCGGCGAAGTACGCCTGGTGGCTCGCCGAACGGGGCCCAAGAATGCCCGGGGTGAGAGCCCAAGGAACCGGCATCGAATATGCATGAACAATGCCCGTCCACAGATTGGTGTCGTAAGTCCACTGTGGGTTGGCTTGCTGTTCCTGACGGGGGCCCCCCCATGCGCCTGTTGCTGTTGCTTGCGGCTGCCCCCGCGGAGGTTGTCGCGCCGCCCGCCACCCGGCGGCTGCTGCTGAAGGGCAGCGGGAGGGGCGGGGGGCGCGGGCGAGAGGGGAAAACCTCGGGGGCGCGGGCTGCTGCCGGGGCGTGTGGCGGCGGGGCGCCGCGAGAGGTGCCGACGGCGAGGGCCTGGTGCTGCACACGCTTCTTCGCCCCTTGATCCGGCGCTTCTCCAACCGCAAGTACACCACAAACTTGGGGAAGGAGGGCTCCGTCATCAAGGTGATGTTGGAGGCGGCGTTGCCGAAGTCCTCGTTGAGGCCGGCGGTGAGCGTGCTGAGGAGGAGGTCGTCATCAACCTTGGCGCCGATGTCAGGAGTTCATCCGCCAATGTCTTCAAGCAGCGGAAGTAGTCATCGATAGACTGGTCATCCTGATGACAGTCAAAAAATTCCTGCTGCAGAAAAACGCGGCGCTGAAGCTTGTTGTTAGTGAAGAGGCCGTTGAACTTGACCCACACGGCGCAGGCGTCATCACCATCGCTCACGTCCATGTGAAACAGGTCCTTGGAGATGGTGGTGAAGAACCACCGGATTAGCGTGGCGTCGATCGCGGTCCACTTAGAGTCGCCCACCATGGCGCGGGAGTCGACGGTGCCGTCAACATGATCCACGAGATTGTTCTCGCGGAAGGGCAACGAAAAGTACGTATTCCACGCGAAGTACGTGGAGTCAGTGGCATCGAGGACGACAGGGACGCGTTCGTGGATGTTGATGTCGCGGATGTCAGCGGGGTCCGGCCCGACGAAGGGGTTGAAGTAGGTGGAGGCATTGGACGATATGGCGGCTGCGCGGGGATGAGGGGGAGAGGCGGCGGCTAGGGTTGGGTGATGGTGCGGCGGGAGAGGCGGCGCGACAGGGGAGGGAAGGCGCGGCTGCGGGTAGGAGGGGAGGCGTGGCGCGGGGAGAGGGGAGCGGCGGCGGCTAGGGTAG
>NC_041384.1:7998375-8029899 GCF_002162155.2 Triticum dicoccoides | reverse complement strand
ATCTCTCATTGATCGTGCACTAGGCACATATATATAGGTACATATGGGATACGACCGGTGTCTTGTAGGGAGAGAGACACTACATATACGGCATACAAAACCCGGACCTACGTGCATGTACACATGTTCAACAGTCAAAATTGCTACTAGGTAGAGAGATACTTCCTATGTCATCTCATCTCTAACATGAATTCAATCTGACTCTTAGCTTGTTACAAACGCACCTTTCTCCATGGCTTATGTTCACAAGTCACAACACTTCGAAACTTGCCTGATTGAAAATCTGACACGAGAGATGCCCGCCCTCTCCTAATGTAAACTTACAGAATTAAACGTTTTATACTTGTATACTCTAAGCTTTGATAGCGACGTACGATTTGAATCTCAATCAGAACCAGCAGAATTAATCGTTCTTACGGCCCATCCGACTCAAATAAATCGGCGAACCTTGCAATACAAGCACCTTAGAATAGCCGTGAGTTAATCAGTGATTTCTTCTTTCAATCTCGCTGTATTTTGTGTTCTGACTTCTAATGACTGATGGGACTGTGCTGCAGCATCTTTTGGACTTCAACGGACAGCGTGATCTTAACTATGCGGATAGAGAAATGCTGATAGAAGACCTGGTATGCTTGAGATGTTTTGATACATTTTTTTCCATTAAAATACTCTGTTTTGCTGATCTGTCCTCGGTTCCTTCTGACTCTGATTACGATGCAGGTAAGGGAAATCACAGCATTGTGGCAGGCAGATGAATTGAGGCGCCATAAACCTACACCAGTTGATGAAGCTAGGGCTGGTAATTAAGAAAATTAAGGCTCCTGGCTTTCTGGTTTGTCCATGCATGATACTACAAATGATTTCAAAACAATTTCTTGACTCTCGTAGGCCTTCATATTGTGGAACAATCCCTCTGGAAATCGATACCACGCTATCTTCGCCGTGTCAAGAAGGTTGCGACAACAACTACTGCGGTTCAATGAATTTAACTTCTTTTCACTTGTTAGGATAAGTTGTATAGGGACAGGAAAGTAGTTTAAATTGTATTTTGTCTTCTATCCCTTCTTCTGTTCCAACTCCTGTAATCTTGATCGATCAGTTCTCGTTACGATCGATCATTCCTTGTAAGCCATGGCAATGTTTCTATATAATGCAATGCGGCCCAGACGAAGGGTTCTACGCTTCCCACAATACCTTACATGGTAATCAGAGCCCCTTCCTCTCATACATCTAGCCACGACGATTAGATCGATCTAGTTGAATCGAGAAGAGAGAAAAAGAGGATCGCTGAGAGAAAGCTATGGCAGGCACCGCCGCTAGCACCACTACTTCCACCGCAAACTCCTTGACCACATCCACCATGAGTACCCTATCCACCCAATCCGCCGGACTCACCTATGGGTCTTCTTCCACCTCCAGCAGCCCTATTTCTCTCGGTCCACCCCCACCGGAGAAGCTCACAAGGACGAACTTCCTCCTCTGGAAGGCCATCGTGCTACCCTAGATCAAGGGAGCACAGATGGAACACTTCCTGGACGCCGCAACGCCGGCGCCCCCTCCCACTCTCACCATCAACAAGGATGGGAAAGACGAGCAGATCTTCAACTACGCCCGCACAATCTGGTATGCTCAACAGCAACAATCGCAAGGTTATCTAATGGTGTCTCTGTCCCATGAGGTTCTTGCCCAGGTGGTGACTCTCCAGACGCCGACCGAAGTGTGGGCGGCGATCCATGCCACTTTTGCTGCTCACACCCAGGCGCAAGAGATCAACAACCACATCGAGCTCGCCAATCTTCACAAAGGGAACTCCACTATGGTGGAGTATCTCACCAAGATCAAGGCACTGGCGGATGAGATCGCCACCATCAGCTCTCCTCTCACAGATCGGGAGATGACCTCCTATGTCCTGAAGGGACTTGACCTCGAGTACAACATCGTGGTGTCAGCCCTGCAAGCCCATGTCGAGCCCATCACCACCCCAGAACTCCTTAGCTTTGAGGCGCGCGTCAATCTTCTGCAAGGTACACATCACCGCCAATCTTCTGTTAACAGTGCTTCTCGTGGGCACGGCAACAGTGGTCGCGGCTGTGGTTACCAAGGTCGTGGCCGTGGCGGCGATCATGGCGGGCGCAGCAACAATCAGGGTCCGCCCCGCTCTGGTGGTGGTGACTGTGGTGGTGGCTACAACAACAACAACTCCTCCAACTCTCGCCGCACTAGGTGTCAACTATGCAAGAAACTGGGCCACGAAGTCATCGACTGCTGGCACCGGTATGACGAGGACTTTGTACGTGATGCATGTCATGCAGTCGCTGCCATCCGGGAGCAAGTAGGAGGTGATGGTGATACGGTCTGTTATGCGGACTCCAGCGCTACGGACCATGTCACAAACGATCTAGAAAAGCTTGCTCTTCGCGAGAGATATCATCGCAATGATCAGATTCACACCGCAAGCGGTGGAGGTATGGAAATCCAGCACATTGGTCAAGCTTGTATTAATTCACCTAATCTTAAACGTGATCTAGTTCTCAAAGATGTCCTTCGTGTTCCTGAAGCCGACAAAAATCTAGCATCTATGTCTCGTTTAACTCTCGACAATAATGTTTTCTTTGGGACTCATCCCACCTATTTTTTCATAATGGATCGGGCAACGAGGGAGCTCATTTATCACAGTAGATGCATCGAAGGGCTTTACCCCATCACATCAAGTGTCTTTAGTCGCAAGCGTCGTCGAGTTTACTCCGTCATCAAGCCCTCCTTGGCAAGGTGGCATCAAAGATTAGGACATCCTTCTTCAATAGTAGTCCAGCAAGTAGTCAATAAAGGCAATTTGTAATTGTCAAATAGTTCCAATGACGAGTCTGTGTGTGAAGCTTGTCAATGTGCCAAGAGTCACCAACTTCCCTATCCTGTGTCCAGTAGTGTGTCTCATGCTCCTTTAAAGCTTATTTTCAGTGATGTATGGGGTCATGCAAGAGATTCTTTTGGAAGGAAGAAATATTATGTTAGTTTCATTGATGATTATAGCAAGTTCACCTGGATATATTTGCTTAAGTTTAAGTCAGAAGTATATTCAGTCTTCCAAGAGTTTCAGAAACTTGTTGAGAGATATTTTGATAGGAAAATTCTTGCGGTCCAAAGTGACTGCGGAGGAGAGTATGAGAAACTCAATGCTTTCTTTCGTGACATAGGTATTATTCATCATGTCTCTTGCCCCCATGCTCATCAACGGAACGGCTCGGCTGAGAGAAAACACCGTCACATTTTTTAAGTTGGTTTCTCTTTATTAGCTCATGCTTCCATGCCACTTAAATATTGGGATGAAGCCTTCATCATAGCTACCTATCTCATTAATCGTCTCCCTAGTAGAGTTATTGGCAATACAACTCCATTGGAACGTCTGTTTCATCAAAAACCAGACTACAACTCTCTAAAAAAATTTGGGTGTGCTTGTTACCCAAATTTGCGTCCTTATAATCGCCACAAACTTGAGTTTTGTTCCACTCTGTTTTTTTGGCTATAGTAATCTTCATAAAGGATATAAGTGTTTAGAAGTTGCAACAGGTCGCATCTATATTTCTCGAGATGTTGTTTTTGATGAGACATTGTTTCCTTTTGCAAAACTTCATCTCAATGCCGGAGCCTTACTTCGTTCTGAAATTTCCCTTCTTTCAAACTCTACATCTAATTCTGATCATGAGGGTGAATTAATTAGAACTGATCATGTGCAAAAATCCATGGAAAATTTGGAGAATTTTGATACTTGTGCAGCAGCAGGACATGATTTTATGTGTTCAGAAACTGCCGAAACTGGCGCTGGATCCCAGGAGGATTTCTCTACAGGCACGGGATCCGAGGCGCAGCGATCCGAGGCAGATTTGCCTGCACGCGCGTGATCCTAGGAGGGAATCAGCGCCGCTGCAGCTGATGCTGCCTGCACACTGGGCACGGGGCCACGTGCAGACGGACTGCCACGCGCTTCTGCGGGGCGGGTGGCCGACAACCCCTCAGGAGCAGACCCCACCAGCTATAACGGGGCCGGTGGCCGCGCGAGTTCTCCTGCGCCAGAAGGCGCTGATCCCGTGAGCCCAGCAGGGCGTGCGGGCTAGCATGCGGCGCGTCGGATCTGGTGCCTGATTCGGATGCATCTCCCGGATCTTCTGTGGCAAGGTCTACAGTGGTGCAACAAACAGTACTACCGTGTCGCCATACAAGATCTCAGTCTGGGATTACAAAGTAGAAGGTTTATACTGATGGTACAATCAGTTATGATTAAACCAAGCAAGCATTTTTTGCTAGTACCGGTGAGCCAACACATTTGCATGATGCCCTTGCTCACAAAGATTGGAAGAAGGCTATGGATAATGAATATGATGCACTCATGAAAAATAAAACTTGGCATTTAGTACCACCAAAAAAAGACAATAATGTGATTGATTGTAAGTGGGTATATAAGATCAAAAGGAAAGCAGATGGGAGTATAGACAGTTACAAGGCTAGGTTGGTTGCAAAGGGTTTCAAGCAAATGTTTGGCATTGACTATGAAGATACTTTTAGTCCAGTTATCAAAGCAACTACTATTCGACTTGTACTATCTATTGCTATTTCTAGAGGATGGTGAAGCCTACGGCAGCTAGATGTTCAGAACGCGTTTCTTCATAGTGTTCTTAAGGAAGAAGTGTTCATGCGACAGCCACCAGGATATGAAAATAAAAACACACCACACTATGTTTGTAAGTTGGATAAAGCTTTGTATGGATTGAAGCAGGCCCCAAGAGCTTGGTATTCAAGGTTGAGCACACAATTACAACGGGTTGGGTTTACACCATCAAAGGCAGATACCTCATTATTCTTTTACAGTAAGAACAATATTACCATGTTTGTTCTTGTTTATGTTGATGATATAATTGTTGCCAGTTCAAATTCAGATGCAACTACCTGTCTCCTTAAGGATTTGAAACTAGAGTTTGCTCTCAAGGACTTGGGAGATCTTCATTATTTTCTTGGGATTGAGGTCAAGAAGGTAAAAGATGGTATACTTCTTACTCAGGAAAAATATGCTACTGACATTCTGATAAGGGTACGTATGGAAAAGTGTAAGCCAGTGAGTACACCTATCTCCACGTCAGAAAAGCATACTATTGAAGCTGGAGAAGTACTTGGAACAAAGGATGCAACTAACTATAGGAGTGTTGTAGGTGCTCTTCAGTATCTGACCCTTACACGTCCTGATATTTCTTATTCTGTGAACAAAGTTTGTCAGTATTTGCATGCTCCTACTACAGCCCATTGGACTGCATTAAAAAGGATCTTGAGGTATCTTAGATATACAGAGGGACTTGGTCTTCAGATTGTCAAGTCCTCATCTCTTCTTGTGTCTACCTATTCTGATGCAGATTGGGCAGGGTGTGCTGATGACAGAAGGTCTACAAGTGGCTTTGCTGTGTTTCTGGGAAAAAATCTTGTATCATGGAGTGCAAGAAAACAGGCTACTGTCTCAAGGTCAAGTACTGAGGCTGAGTATAAGGCTTTAGCAAATGCTACAGCTGAAGTCATGTGGATTCAAACATTGCTTCGTGAACTTGGAATTAAAATTCCTCAAGCTGCAAGATTATGGTGTGACAATATTGGTGCAACTTATCTTTCAGCTAACCCTGTTTTTCATGCACGTACAAAGCACATTGAAGTTGATTTTCATTTTTTAAGAGAACGAGTGGCTTCACAAAACCACTTACTATGAAGAGACTGGATGAGTTTAAGTACAATCTTAACCTTGGCAAAATTACTTGAGGTTTAGATTGAGGAGGAGTGTTAGGATAAGATGTATAGGGAGAGGAAAGTAGTTTAAATTGTACTTTGTCTTCTATCCTTTCTTCTGTTCCAACTCCTGTAATCTTGATCGATCTGTTCTCGTTACGATCGACCGTTCCTTGTAAGCCACGTCAATGTTTCTATATAATGCAATGCGGCCCAGACGAAGGGTTCTACGCTTCCCACAATACCTTACATCACTCCCTCGAGCAATTTTAAATCTTTCTTTTTAACACTTTGCATATAGCATACTGGCAAGCCTCTTCCACTAACCCACACACCAATCAAATTTGGTTCAAGGATGGGTGGCGACCGAGACGGGAATCCTAATGTCACATCCAAAGTAAGGATTAATGGTTTTTTCCTTTTTCTTTCCATATTAGAGGGGTTATACTTGATTGAAACAATTGTCATTTCTATGAGCAGGTGACTCGGAATGTTTCCCTGATGGCCCGTTGGATGGCAATTGACCTGTACATCCGACAACTAGACAGTCTCAGCTTTGAGTTATCCATCAGGAAATGTAGCGATAAGCTTGTAACCTTAGCCAATGAAATCTTGCTCGAAGGTTAATTAGTTTCATGATTATCAACCCAAGTTTTCCAATCTTTGTTAATGATCAAAGCCTATTACCAGAGACTGCTTTGGTATGGCCAAATTATGGCACTGTCGGAAATGCCCAGTTAATTTGAAGACCACGCCTCCTTGGTGTAATAGCAATAGTCAATATGTATATGTCTTACACCAATATCACCTGTAAAGCACATATTTCAGATCACATTTTTTATTTATGTTGATAATACGAGTGGATTTCTCAGACTCAGAGTCGACATCGGAAGAGAACAAGGCCAGTCCTTGGACCAAAACAGGACCAGAAAACAACTTAAAACTGCCGCCTAGGTTGGGGATGCCTGCTCAGCTTCCTTCTGGTGCTGATCTTCCATCATTGACAGGTAGAATCTCTGTCATGTGATCTGCTCAACTTAAAACTTTATGTGCTGCTGCATCAGATACAATCATTTCACTTAAAGTTCACAATTTTTTGGTCTATATTAACACCTGAATTTCTTGGTCTATATTATGTATATGTCTGAGAGGAGCAGCGAGCCATCGCCCAGCCGCCGGAACCTTAAACCCTCACCTGCGCCCGTTGACTCGCACGCGTGGGCCTCCCAAGCTGCTTCCCCGCCCAGCCGCGCAGGCCGCCTCCACCTACTGGGCCTTGGCCCATGGTGAGAGCCCCCAGCCCAGTGTGTCTTGTTTCAGCCCCATGCATGTTTTTTTTCCAGATCTGCAAATTTAGCTATTACCCCAGGATTTACATATTTGTAGAAAAAACCCTCCATGTTCATGCATATAATAACTAATAAACCGTGCATTGGTTTAAAATGAATTATATATATGTAAAATGCTTAGAATTTCATCTAGTTTCATATTTTCCAACTCTCATCCATGTTTAAAATGTTTAAGCTTGCTGTTTGTTTATTTTTGCATAAATGCCAAGTTAAAATTATTTATTTCATAACTAAATAACCGTAACTCCGAATTAAATAAACTTCATATGTAAATGGGGTGGGAAAATGCATAGATTAACATGCTGCACTTACTTTTCATGTTTAACAACTCAAAAGTATGGTTGAGGGAAAAACAATACCAAATTTGAAATATGCATATGGGGATTTTCCGGAATTGTTGTTTGTTGTTCCAGCCTCATTTAAACTTGCCTAGATAGGTAATTTTATTATGCTTCACCTCTTGCCATGTTAACCAACATTTAATATTGATGTGTACCTAAACGCGAGTGAACTAAATACTTGAATGTGGTGTTTCGTCAATATGCAACTTGTTGCATATTGAGCTCCACTTAACTTGTAGTATTGTTTGTTGCACTTTGCCATGTTTTTAAACCGGACATGCATCATACTTGTTTGTGCATCATGCCATGTTTATGCTTGTGTGTTTACCATGTTGTTTTCTTCTTTCCGGTTTGCTTCTCTCGTTAGCTTCGGTTTGGTTCTAGAGTTGTGATGATTCGTTCGACTACGTTCGTTTGTCTTCTTCATGAACTAGTTCTTTTTCCTTGCGGGATCTCAGGCAAGATAACCATTACCCTCGATATCACTTCTATCTTTGCTGGCTAGTTGTCCGTTCTATCGCTATGTCGCGCTACCTACCACTTGCTTATCATGCCTCTCATATTGCCATGTCAAGCCTCTAACCCACCTTCCTAGCAAACCGTTGTTTGGTTATGTTATCGCTTTTGATCAGCTCCTCTTATAGCGTTGCTAGTTGCAGGTGAAGTTGAAGATTGGTCCATGTTGGAACATGATTATGCTGGGATATCACAATATCTCTTATTAATATTAATGCACCTATATACTTGGTAAAGGGTGGAAGGCTCAGCCTTATGGCTGGTGTTTTGTTCCACTCTTGCCGCCTTAGTTTCTGTCATACCGGTGTTATGTTTCTTGATTTTGCGTTCCTTACGCGGTTGGGATTATGGGACCCCCTTGACAGTTCGCTTTGAATAAAACTCCTCAAGCAAGGCCCAACCTTGGTTTTACATTTGCCTAACAACCTATAACTTTCCTATGGGTTGCAAACCCGAGGGTCATCTTTATTTAACCCCCCGGGCCAGTGCTCCTCTGAGTGTTGGTCCGAACCGGGCAGCCTGTGGGGCCACCTTGGGGAAACTTGAGGGTTGGTTTTACTCATAGCTTGACCTATCCGGTGTGCCTTATGAACGAGATATGTGCAGCTCCTATAGGGATTTGTCGGCACATTCGGGCGGTCTTGCTAGTCTTGTTTTACCATTGTCGAAATGTCTTGTAACCGGGATTCCGAGCCTGATCGGTTTGTTTCGGGAGAAGGAATATCCTTCGTTGATCGTGAGAGCTTGTGATGGGCTAAGTTGGGACACCCCTGCAGGGTATAAACTTTCGAGAGCCGTGCTCGCGGTTATGTGGCAGATGGGAATTTGTTAATATCCGGTTGTAGAGAACTTGACACTTGACTTAATTAAAATGCATCAACCGCATGTGTAACCGTGATGATCTCTTTTCGGCGGAGTCCGGGAAGTGAACATAGTTGGGTTATGTATGAACGTAAGTTGTTCAGGATCACTTATAGTTTCACGACCGTTGCGTAGTTTCTCTTCTTACTCTTGTACTCGTAAGTTAGCCACCATAGTTGCTTAGCGCTTGCTGCAACTTCACCTCATAACCACATCCTGCCTATAAGCTTAAATAGTCTTGATCTCGCGGGTTTTGAGATTGTTGAGTCCTCATGACTCACAGATACTACCAAAATAGTTGCAGGTGCCGATGATACCAGTGCAGGTGAAGCTACCGAACTCAAGTGGGAGTTTGACGAGGACCTTGGCCGTTACTACGTGTCTTTTCCTGATGATCAGTAGTGAAGCCCAGTTGGGACGATCAGGGATCTAGCATTTGGGGTTATCTTCTTTTCTTTTGGATTTGTCCGTAGTCGGACTATGTGTGTACTCTGAACGATGTATGAATTATATGTTCATTGTGTGACGTGGAGATTGTAAGCCAACCCTCTATTTATCCCTTTCTTGTTCATTACATAGGATTATGTGAAGATGACCCTTCTTGCGACAAAACCACAATGTGGTTATGCCTCTAAGTCGTGCCTCGACACGTGGGAGATATAGCCGCATCGTGGGCGTTACACCGGGCCCGGCCCGGCCCGGCCATCGGGCTGAAAATCTAGGCCCGGGCCCGACCCGGGAGCAGCAACGGGCCGGGCCGGGTCAGGCTTTTTCAAGCCGGGTCGGGACGGGCTTCCCATGGCCAGGACTAGGAAGAGCAGAGGCAGGGCGTCCCCGCCGTCGGATTCGGGGGCTCTTCTGTCGCCACCATGGAGGCTGGCTCCAGCGCTCAAATCAAGCTCTCAGGCATGGGCTAGTTCAAAGAGGAGGATTCAAATTTAGCCAAGGGTGATAATTAAGGTCATTTCCCTTATTTTCACCTGGTTGGAACGATTTGTTTAACGATCTATATTTCGGATCGGAGGGAATATATATATAGCCCACAATCTGTAAGAAATTTAGTATCGACCAACAAAAATTTAGGGGGAGGGGATTACTTGTGCTCGTGCACTGCTGTGGGAGGCACAGCCGCACGGTAGATGACGAAGAGGAGCCGCCAGGAACACCGGAGCCGCACTGGTGATGGAGGCACCGCCAGGGGTGGATCGGCATTGCCTGAGGTAGGGGCAAGCTTCGAGAGTTGGGTCGCCGGCAGCTACGGGAGAAACAGGAGGGGTCGTTCGGGCTGGCTCTCTGTGGGCAGAAGGTCGACCGCATGCAGAGGCTGGTCTCCCGACTGGGCCGGCCCATGCAGCTAGCGAACAACGAAAACTGTAGCGCTCGAGAAAAAGAAAAAACGTATAGTTTTTACCACACAGGGTTATGGAGACATTGAGGGGGATTTGAGAGTGAAAACTATACTCCATTGGGTTCAAACACAAGACCCAGTGCTTCACATGAAGTACGGCCACCACATGAGGTAGCGAGCTACCTGATTTATAATAAGAACCAAACCAAGCGCAGATTTGAACGCTTTTAAAATTTTGAACGCAAAACATTATTTGGAAAAAAGCATGAATATTGTATGAAACTGCCAACACTTTTCAAAATTCTGAATAAAATTTGAAAAAACTCAAACATTTCGAAAATGCAAATAATTGTTGGAAAATGGAAACATTTTTCTAAACTCTCCCAAATAATTGAAAACACGAACATTTTTCTAAAACTGGAACATTTTTCAAATTTCAAATTAATTTTTGGATAGGCGAACATTTAATTGGGACCAGTTTTTCAAACTCCCAAACAACATTTGAAAAAAAATTGAATATTATTTTAAACTCCTGAACAAATTTTTGAACACGAACATTTTATGAAATATGTGAACAATTTTTCAAACTCCAGACAAAAATTGAAAACATGAACATTTAAAAAAAATTGCAAACTAATTTTGAAACAGAAACGTTTTTTTAAATGCCGAATAAAATTTGAAAATGCGAATATTTCTTAAAATTTACGAACCCAGAACAAATATTGACAAGAGCTGAAATTTTGTACTTTTACTAGGTTCCCAAAATAAGAAACAAAAAAATGAAAATAAGAAACAAAAAAATACCAGAAAACCAAGCCAAAAACGGTTCAGGAACCTTTTACTAGGTTCCCAAAACCAGTAGAAACCAGGGCTATAACCCTCCGAAAGGTTCCCAAAACCAGATGCGATCTACTCGGCAGCTGTCTTAGATGGGCCGTCCAGTCGTTCGCTTAGTGTTGTCGCTATGTGTGTTACCTCTACAGTTATACGCAGAGAGCGCAAATAGGAAATTCCGTTCGGGCTCTCTCTCTTCTCCCTCAATTTTTTTTCGGAAACACTAACACCCAAATATGTGGGCATTTGCTTCTCGCCCACACGCATGAATCACCGTTCATTTAATTTCGCACCAATCCTGACACGTGAGGCAATTTTTGTGTGCCATGTAGGACAAGGTCGGTGTGTGGAGTATTTGTCAGTTCGCCCGTACGCTGTTTCTCCCTCGGACAAGACTAGTTGCGAGTCGGGGCGTGCGGTGTAACTGCCGTCGCGCCCGCACGCCACACACGACTTCTGTTTTCCATCTCCCACGACTGCTCATTTTTCCTACTCTCGCACGCCCAAGCTGTCATTTGCCATGTTTTTTGCAGGGTACATGACAACTGCCCTATTTTGTGATTGTAAGCAGATGACAACTCTCTTTTATCCGAACATGTTATTGTTCCCACGTCTGTTTGTAACGCTACATGGCAACTGCCTAGTGTTAGTAGGTGGCAACTCCTAAAGATACCACTGTCGCCCACATGCCCGTCTCCTCTCCCACACACCAAAAGCTTTCAGTTGTCAGTGTTTTTGCAGGGTACATGGCAACTGCCCTATTATGCTTGTAAGCAGATGGCAACTCTCTTTTTTATCCGAACATGTTTTTTGCCATGTTTTTGTAGTGCTACATGGCAACTGTCTAGTGTTAGTAGGTGGCAACTCCTAAAGTTTTCAAATCATGACAACTATAGTAGACCAGACCATACATGGCAACAGCTGCAGTTGCCAAAAATGGCATCCGGCACTTGACCTGAGATGGCAACTGCAGTTGAGCAACCATGGCAACTGCAGTTAAACGAACATGGAAGAGGGTCCGAACCATGGAAATCGCGGCGGGACGCGTGGTGACTATCACACGGGGCGTGTAGCTTGCAGGCGGGGAGGGGTGGACGGCCAAGACGGGTCGTGCGGGCCGCGTGGTCGCTCGCCCACACCCGCGGACGATCGCGCCGCACACCGAACATGCGGGGCAGTGACGGGGTGCGCCCGGACGTGCTTGTGCGGACGGGCCTGTGTCAATGCCACACGGGGCATGCGACACATCCCCCTAGATGCCACACGTGTGGCAGCTATTGTCGTGTTTTTTTTTTGAGAAACCTCTCTTCTCTCTCTTTCTGTTTCTAGTTTTGGCTAGGCCTTCAATTTCAAGAGAACTACGAGAAGCAGACTGGGCAGTTTTCTTTAGCCCAATTAGAAAATTGTCCAAGCCCGTTTTCCAGCCCTTTTTGGTGGCGTGGGGTGTATATATTATTGGTGGCGTAGGCTGAACCGTACATGCCATTAACTCTTCCAGTTATTTTAAAACAACGGATTTGCTATTTTGTAGTCGAGTGTTTTCCAATTCGTTGTCATCAAATCTATCTCCGTCCGTTCTCGCGCAAAGATTCGTGCTGGGTCCTGTGGTTTTCGGGTTCGTTTTCTTTGTCGGGCGCGCTTTTGTTTCTGCCTCAGCTCGTTACCACTGCCCCGACGCGGTACTGTTTGGATTTTGTCCTTTTTGAATTTTGGGTGCCTTTTCCCTTTTTCATTTGGGCGCCTCTGTTTCGATAAGGCTGAGAGGAGAGAGTTCGAGGAGGCGATTCCTTCTATTCATGTTGATTTCGAGATATCCCACCGCTCGATCTTGCATTCTCCCCCCTTTCTCTTCGATCCTTGGTTACCGCGGTTTGTCGTTCTTGTCTTTCTCCCTCCCCCGTGGGATTTGGCTTGTGTTGTGCCAGTGTAGCTGTAGCTTCCAGATTTAGGTGAGTTGTTGTTGTAGGTTTTATTGTTCTTTGTAGTCCGCCATGATTTCTTCTATTAGTTTTAGGTCTTCGGGTATAGGCGCTGGTAGGTGGTTGTTCAAGGTCATCTGATGGTTTTGGTCATCTCGCCCTTCCCTCGTTGAAGTTCTCCCCAGTCCAGTGCTTGATTTGTTTCCTTCGCTGTAGATGTAGAAGTAGGTGAGGCTGTAGTTGTAGCGGTGAATATCCCTCGTGTTTTTGTTGCATATGGTAGTTGTAGGTGCATGGATATAGCAGTGGATTCGAGTCCCCTGTTGATTTCTTTTCTGCTAGGCTGGTGGCTGGATGTCCGTTCCGTCTGTTTTTTTGTTGTTAGATGTAGTTTGATTCTGATGGCTCGTGCGATGTAGATGTAGATGCTAATGGTGTATCCTTCGTCTGATTTCGTTTGCCCTTCTATGTAGATGTAGCTGCTTTTTGATTCAGTTACCTGCTCAACTATGGTTTCTGATGTGTTCAGTTTCCTGCTTAGTAGTAAGTGGTCTCTGTATTGGTTCATGTTGCTGTTGTAGTTCTTGAATTTGTTCAGTTACCTGCTGGCAGTTTAGATGCAGGTGTTTAGTTTCCCTAGTTTAGGGTTTTCTCAGTGTATCAAATTCAACGAGTCAGCTCTGCTTTATTCCTGTGTCTATATGGTTTTCTGGTGCATTTCACTGGGTGTATTTCACTATAATCCACATGTGTTTTTTAGCCCTATATTGGTTCAGTAGGTGTTTCCCTTTTTTTGTCAGTGTTAGATTATCCTACTGAATTTGTGTGTACTAGCCCTGTAGTACTGATGTATTTTAGTGTAAGCTCAGAAACTTTTGATGTATTTTCAGTGTAATATACCCCGGAATTATATGTATTTTATCCCATATTTTGAGTGTATTTGTCAGTGTAATATACCCTAGAATTATAGCGTAATTTAGCCCATATTTTCAGTGTAATACCCATGATTTTTTTTGTATTTACAGTGTATTAGAGTGTAATTTACACTGTAATTATAGTGTAATTTGTCCCATAATTATAGTGTAATTCTCATGCTACTTATATGTAATTACAGTATAATCTTCCCATAATTATAGTGTAAGTTTCCCATAATTTTCAGTGTAGCCCTGATGCTTCTTATATGTAATTACAGTATAAAATTCCCCCTAATTACAGTGTAAATTCTCCTATAATTACAGTGTAACCGTCATCCTTTCCATAATTTCTGTTTTTTTATTTTAATTTCAGGCTCATTCTTGTTATATGTTCTTTGTATCATTGCGCTGTAGTTCTTGTGATTATGATCTATATTTGAGTCGTCCACTGTTGTATTTGCGGTGCAGTATTTGTATTTTCGTTGTAGTTGTCAGGAGGTAGCTGGTTGTTGTGTATCAGTTTTTTTCTTTTAATAGTGGTATTTAATTGTTTGAATTACATTGTAATACCAAATATTTACTCTACAATGGGATTTGCAGTGTAATATACCCTAGATTTACGCTGTAATATACCCCGAATTACACTACAATTTGCCCGGTTTACTGTGTAATTTGCCTCAGAGTTTCACTATATTTACACTGGTTTTTACACTGTATTTTGAGTGATACTCGCACTGTACTCTGTAAGTTACACTGTAATTTGTCCAGATTTACGCTGTAATACCCCTAGATTTACTTTTGTAACTTACCTCTGAATTTCCCACTGTAATCCATGTGCTACTTTCACTGCAATATACCCCATATTTACACTATATTATCTTCTGTTTTTGGCAGTGTAATTCATGTGCCTTTTCTATGTAATTTTCCTAGATTGATGTGCAATTTGCCTCAGAGTTTGACTGTATTTAGTTTGGTTTTGAGTGATACTTGCACTGTACGCTGTAAGTTACACTGTAATTTGCCCAGATTTACGCTATAACACCCCTAGATTCACTTTTGTAATTTACCTCTGAATTTCCCACTGTAATTCATGTGCTACTTTCACTGCAATATACCCTATATTTACACTATATTATCTTCAGTTCTTGGCAGTGTAATTCATGTGCTTTTTCTATGTAATTTGCCTAGATTACTGTGTAATTTGCCTCAGAGTTTGACTGTATTTAGTCTGGTTTTGAGTGAAACTCGCACTGTAAGTTACACTATGTCATGCCAGATGCATGATTGATATTTACGCTGTTGTTCCACAGTTTAGTTCTTCGCTGTAATATGCCTCAGATTTACCCTGTAATTTCGCTGATTCATTTGCACTATAATATGATGAAGGATATACTCTGCACAGTGTATTTGTACTGAGATTTATATTGTAATTCAGCCACATTACTATGTAATTTTCAGCTTCTTTACTCCGTACACCTTTTTCATTTCTTTCTTTTCATGTGTCATGTAATCTGTTTTTTAGGTTTAGTTTCATGGGGAGGCTACGGAAAGTCTCTCACAAGGATGTTCTGCCAGTCTTTTATTAAGAATGCTGATTCTTTGAATGATCCTTTTGTGCCTAACGACTTTGCGGAAGATGGTTCTAATGCTATGTCTTTGGTAGTTATTTCTGTCTTATTCTCTTGTTTTATTTTCTTCATTATTCTCTCTTTCAGTTTATTAATTCTTGTGTCTGTTGACTGTACCTTTTTTCAGTAACTTTCTGGTGATGATGGACAATTTGAGAAAGCTCTTTTCGAGTTCTATGTGAATCATGTGAGTTTTTATATTCTAGTTCTAATTCATGCATTGTTTTTATGATGACTTATCTGTTTATTTGGATTGATGCTTGTATTTTTTTTTGTTTTTCCAGAAGGAATGTGGTTAGTCCCTTTTTTGTCTTGACTTTATTTTCTGTTCTTCTCTATTTTGGTTGCACATCTCATGGAATTTTGGTAGGGTTTGCCCCCAATGTATCTTCATTTATTTTAAATTTTAATGTACTTCTCCTTTTGTTTTTGCAGAGGCAGAAACGATCTTATGATTTGCCAGTTTGTTCAACATTCACTAGATATTCTGGAAAGGTTTTCTCAGGTGTTGTGCAACCAAACAGAGAAGAATAGTCAACAAGCATTCTTTTTCTTCCATCATGTCAACAAGTATTTTTGAGAGATTTTTCTGAACCTGTGGATTGTCTCTTGAATGACCTTCCTTTGTCCTCAACCAAGTTTTTGCATCTGTTCTTTCCCCCTTGCTTCTCTCCAGGTACTTGCCCCTCTACCATGTCTTTGTTTTGTTGCGGTTCTTTGTTCTTCTCTCTCCCCCTCTCCCATGGCTCCTCCTAGATGAGTTCTGTGTGTAACAGTGTAAGGTGAGATCTGAGGGGTAGGGTAGTAGAGTTTGGGACCTTGCGTGGGATGCAACATGCAAGTTGAAGAAGGGTCCTGGGAGTCGCCAGCTACTTCCTGATTTTAGTTTTTTTTTCTTTGTCAGGTGCTTTGTGGTCCAGCAAAGGAAAATGAGCATGGGCGACCGATCCAGGATGGTTTTGTATTGGTTAGTTAAACCGGGTCAGATTTTTAGCCTGGCCCGTTTTTTTGGGCATACAAACATACAACTGTAGTAGGTTTTTGGACATACAGCTGTCAACATTTGATTTGTTAGGAAATTTGAATGTTTTCCAATTGTAAATTAGTCAAATGCCAAATAGACAGTCCCAACTAAAACAATTTGGTTCAGTTATTGATGGAGGAAAACCCTATTTGCCGCTCTCTGCGCCAAACAATCGGGGTTCCGCACAGGGGCTATCGAGCGAACGACGTGCATGGGCCGGCCTGTTAAGCGTTCAAGTACCCCGGTTTTGAGAACCTTCTATGACTGTTCCTAGCCGGGTAATTTTTCGGTTTTGGGAAACTTCTAGGAAGTTCCTGAACCGGTTTTTCTTTTTATATTTATTTTCGCTTTTATTTTTTATTGTTCTTTCCTTTTTCGTTTTTTCTCTTTATATTTCCTGTCTTTTTTTCTTTCTTCTTGCTCTTTTTTTGACTTTTTTCTTTTTGCAACGAATGTTTTCAGAAATTTTTCTAAAAGGTGAAAATTTCAGTTTTTGTTCCTCCTTTCAAAAAATGTTCCTGTTTTCTAATTTTTGTTCAGAAATTTCATAAAATTTTAGAATGTCAAAAATTGTTATCTTATTTTTTAAAAAGTGTTCGTCTTTTCAAATTCTTTTCACAAACTAAAGGATGTTCGGTTTCAGAAATATGTTCTCGCTTTCAAAATTTGTTCAAAATTCTAAACATATTCCTATTTGAAAATTTTCTTGCAAATTCAAAAGGTGTTTGTGTATTTGTTTCATGAATTAGAAAATGTTCAAGAATTTCAAAACATGTTCCCATTATTAAAAATGGTTCAAAAAATTTCATAAAAATGTGCACGTTCTCATTTTTGAGTTTTGAAACTGTTCAGTTTCAAAATTTTGTTCATAAATTTTTAAAAAATGTCCGGGTGGTTCGAAACATGTTCCCGTTTTCATCAATTGTTTGCAAAGTTCAAAAGTGTGCATGTTTTCATTTGTTCAGGAGTTTCAAAATTGTTCAGTTTCAAATTTTTGTACATAAATTTCAAAACATATTTGGGTGGTACAAAACACGTTCCCATTTTCAAAAAACAAATCAAAAATTTCGAATATGTGCACGTTTTCATTTTTTCTGGAGTTTCAAATTTTTGTTCACAAATTGCAAAAAAAATCGCAATTTTCAAATATGTGCATGTTTTCATTTTTTTCAGGAGTTTCGAAATTGTTCAGTTTCAAGTTTTCAAAAAATGTTCTAGTTTTCACATTTTTCAAAATATTTTCCCGTTTCAAAAAAATGTTCCTGATTTATCCAAATATTTCAGTTTTTTTTTGTTGCAAATCACCAATTTGCTTTTGTGTCACAGATCCCTTCGTTTTTTTAATACAAATGCTTGTGAAATTCAAGGTATAATTTGGATCTGCGCTGCGGGATTTGGTTCTTTAAGCTTGGCGCTACTGTAGAATTGGTAACGACTGCTAGCTCAGCTGGTAGTACCACGGTAGGTTTAGTGCCAGGTCCTGGGTTCGTATTCTTGTGACCGTGGTATTTCTTTTTTAGCTACTGTGCACTGTCATTCGCTATAATCCTGGGCCAGCCCAGTTGGACACCCGCCTATGCGAAACCGCCCCTCTTTGCCGCATCGAGCGGCGAATAGGATCCTATATGGCAGGTGTGGTGGGCGAATCCTATTTGCCGCTCGAGTGCGGCAGACGAACGCGCGAGCAACGCCCACGGGCCGGCCCACTTCAAGAAAGCTACCGGTTTCGGGAACCTTCTAGAAGGTTCCTTAAACCGGGGTTTTCCAGTTTTTCTTAATTTTTCTCTTTGGTTTTTTCTATTTTTTTTCTCTTTTTTTCTTTTTATGTTTCTTTTGCCGATTTCTTTTTGTGTTTTTTCAGAAATTTAAAACCTTTCCATACTATTCAGAAATAAATTTAAACATTCTAAAAAGTTTGAAATTCAAAAAAGTTCTTTTATGATTTCAAAAGAAATTCACGTTTTCAAAAAAGGTTCACCGCAGTGAAAAAATCTGCAACGTACATGGAATAAATGTTCACTGTGTACAAAAAAATGTTCACTGTGTACAAAAAATGTTCATCGTGTATAGAAAAATTGTTCAGATTGCATTTCAAAAAACGTTCACCACAGGAAAAAAAATGTGCAACGTACATGGTAAAAATGTTCACTGTGTACAAAAAAATGTTTATCGTGTATAGAAAAACTGCTCAGATTGCATTTCAAGAAAAGTTCACTGCAGTGAAAAAATGTGCAATGTGTATTGAAAAAATGTTCACTATGTACAAAAAAAATGTTCATCGTGTATAGAAAAATTGTCAGATTGCATTTGAAAAAATGTTTACCATATTTTTCAAAAAAATTCGGTGTATATTTGAAAATGTTTGCCATATAATATCAAAATGTTCAGTATGTATTTTACATTTATTTTTTAAAACATTTGTTCACTGTTCATAAAAGATTCTTCTTAATTCGGAATTAGTGTCGTTATTAAACAATATTCACATTTTTCAGAAAATATGTTGGCACATTTGTCCAACAAATGTGTCGCAAATTGAAAAAAAAGGTATCTGGTACTGTACATTAGTGCTAGCGCACCGTTTTAGTCACAACTGGTTTCGCAGACGACTGCCTATAGGCGTATCTATTCGTGGCGAGGTCCACCATCGGGCTATAGCTTCGCGTGATTTTTTCGCCTCCGCTTGAGGCATGCCAATGGGCTGGTAAACAATTTTCGAATTTTTTTCAACATATTTAAATCCAATGAACAAAAAATTTGAATTCGATGAACATTTTTTGAAAATACAAATGCAATATGAACATAATCATTGCAAACGTTCGGTTGGACAACTGATTTTTGATGTAGGTCGCGAATCGGTTAAGATGTAATTTGGACACATTCCCTACTTTGTCTTTCCACAAGAACATCTTAACGATTGTCTTAGAGAGCACAAATTAAGATCACTAGATGACCCATTTGCGCCAATTGGCGCAAAGACCAGCTACAGCTTAGAAGTTAAGCGAACTATGTGAAATATAAAATGGAAGTCAAGTGAACTATTTGAAATATAAAATGAAAGTTAAGTGAACTATTTGATGAGACCAACTGCAGTCAATGGTGCAAAGATCGACTGTAGCCAAGAAGAGAAGCAACTTCTTCCAAGCATAAGTGAATTTAGGATTGTTTGAGTGTCAAATTGGTCTTTTAATGCTAGATTTTCAGTATTAAATCCAGCCCAATCCTAAAAAAATATCAATCGGTTGAGATAGGTAGGTAGAATTCAGTATGGTCAATGTAGAGAATGATTGTGTGCATCGATCTCTCATTGATCGTGCACTAGGCGCGCGCGCGCGCGCACACACACACAGGTACAAGGGGTGCGACTGGTGTCTTGTCTCCCAACTGCTTCAACCCGTAAAGAGAACGAGAGAGCAAGAACACGTGGTCCGGATAGTCGGTGTCGACGAAACCAGAAGGTTGTTGAGAAAACACTTGCTCGTTGAGATGGCCATGCAAGAAAGCATTGGACACGTCGAGCTGCTGAACTGGCCAGGCACGAGAAATGGCAAGTTGGAGGACAGCACGAATCATGCCCGATTTGACAACCGGGGCGAAGGTGTCGGTGAAGTCCACGCCGGCGCGCTGTCAGAAACCGCGCACCGCCCAACGCGCCTTGTAGCGCTCAAGGGAACCGTTGGGGCAAGTCGTGTGGCAGAAAATCCACTTGCCAGTGATAAGATTGGCACGGGGAGGCTGCGAGACAAGCTGCCACGCACGGTTGCGCTGAAGGGCGTCGAACTCCTCACGCATCGCAGCAAGCCAGTTCGCATCCTGAAGGGCTGCGTGTGCGGAAGTGGGTAGCGGAGACGGGGCCGAGGTAGACGCGACACACGCATACTCATCGGAGGTGTAGCGCGTGCTAGGACGATACGTCCCAGTCCGAGCCCGAGTAACCACACCGACGAGTGGTGCGATTGTAGCCGACGAAACCGAGAGGGCGACCGGCGAGGAGGAGGTCGAGCCGGTCTCCGAGGACTCCGAGGGGGCACGTGCGGTGGCGCCAGAGGCCACAGCGGCGCCCAAGGGGGCCATGGCGGCTGGGACGCTCGAGGGGGCTGCGGCGGCGGGGATGCCCGAGGGTGCGGCCTCACCCGAGGAAGCGCCAAAGGCCGCGGCGGCGGGGGCGCCCGAGGGGGCGGCCACACCTGAAGCACCGCGGGAGGGGGTGGCCGGCGCGGGAAGCACAGTCAAGGCGGGCCCAGTGCTCGGCGCGACGAAGGGGGCGGCTCGCCGTAGGTGGTGGCAGGGGCGAGTCACGCCGCGGGAGACGCCGAGGAGGACGTTACTTGCTGAAACGGGAACACCAGCTCATGAAAGTACACGTGCCGCGAAGTATAGACGCGGTGGGACATTGGATCATACCACCGGTAACCTTTGGTGTTGGGAGGATAACCGAGAAAGATGCAAGGAACCGACCGGCGAGCGAGTTTGCAAGGGGTGGTGGACGCGGTGCTAGGATAACAGAGACACCCGAAAATGCGAAGACCATCATAAGATGGGGCTGCACCGAAGAGGAGCTGGTGAAGAGCATAGTTCCAGCGAGGACGACACAGACAAATGTTAATTAGGAGGCTGGCGGTCGCAAGAGCGTCCGGCCAGAACCGAGGAGGCACGTTGGAGTGGAATAGCAACGTGCGGATACAGTCATTATGAGTGCGGATGATGCACTCAGCGCGGCCATTCTGCTGCGATGTGTAGGGGCAAGTGAGGCGAAATATGGTGCCGTTAGACGGAAGGAGATTGCGGACGGCAACGTTGTCAAACTCTTTTCTGTTGTCAGTTTGTAAGGCAAGAATAGGACGACCAAACTGTGTGGTGACATAGGAGTAAAAAGCGATGAGTGTGGCAAGAGCGTCAGATTTACGATGGAGAGCAAATGTCCACACATAATGGAAAAAATCATCCAATATCACCAAATAGTATAGATAACCCGTGTTGCTTACAACCGGGGACGTCCAAACATCACTATGCAATAAATGAAACGGAAAAGTGGAAATGTTTGTAGACTCGCTAAAGGGAAGACGAACGTGCTTGCCGAGACGGTAGGCCTCACAAGTGTGGTTGTTAACCTTATTATATGAGAATGAAAAACTCTAAAGAATCTAACGCAAAACAGTGGAGTTGGGATGATCGAGGCATGCATGCCAGAGATCGACACTAGCGGCGAGGGCGGCTGGACGGGTGGTGGTGGCAGCGAAAGGATGCACCGGGTAGAGCTCGTCCGGGCTATCACATCGGTGGAGTACCATCCGTGTATGGGCGTCCTTCACAGAAAAGCCAACATCGTCAAATTCAACAGTAATAGGATTCTCACGAGCAAGGGGACGAATAGAGACAAGGTTGGTAACTAAGTCAGGAGAGACAAGAACATTAGACATATTAATAGGAGTAAAAGTGGAAGGAAACGACATATGACCAACATGTGTAATGGGTAGAGAGGAACCGTTACCAACAGTGATACGAGTGGGAGTGTGAATGGGAGTGGAATACGTGAGGTTACTGGGATGAGTAGTCATATGAGCAGTGGTACCCGAGTCCATGTACCAGTCACCGCCACCACATAGTTGCTAGGTGACGGAGCCGAATGCAAGGCGGCGAAGAGGGCTGGATCCCACGGCGGCGGCACCTGGGGTGGGTAGAACCCGCCGTAGGCAGGCGCGGGGGCGGCGCTATAGCCGCCCATGTCCGGCGAAGCCGGGTAGGGGGCGGCGCTAGGCGCGGCGAAGTACGCCTGGTGGCTCGCCGAACGGGGCCCAAGAATGCCCGGGGTGGGAGCCCGAGGAACCGGCATCGAATATGCATGAACAATGCCCGTCCACAGATTGGTGTCGTAAGTCCACTGTGGGTTGGCTTGCTGTTGCTGACGGGGGGCCCCCCGTGCGCCTGTTGCTGTTGCTTGCGGCTGCCCCCGCGGAGGTTGTCGCGCCGCCCGCCACCCGGCGGCTGCTGCTGAAGGGCAGCGGGAGGGGCGGGGGGGCGCGGGCGAGAGGGGAAAACCTCGGGGGCACGGGCTGCTGCCGGGGCGTGTGGCGGCGGGGCGCCGCGAGAGGTGCCGACGGCGAGGGCCTGGTGCTGCACACGCTTCTTCGCCCCTTGATCCGGCGCTCCTCCAACCGCAAGTACACCACAAACTTGGGGAAGGAGGACTCCGTCATCAAGGTGATGTTGGAGGCGGCGTTGCCGAAGTCCTCGTTGAGGCCGGCGGTGAGCGTGCTGAGGAGGAGGTCGTCATCAACCTTGGCGCCGATGTCAGGAGTTCATCCGCCAATGTCTTCAAGCAGCGGCAGTAGTCATCGATAGACTGGTCATCCTGATGACAGTCAAAAAATTCCTGCTGCAGAAAAACGCGGCGCTGAAGCTTGTTGTTAGTGAAGAGGCCGTTGAGCTTGACCCACACGGCGCAGGCGTCATCACCATCGCTCACGTCCATGTGAAACAGGTCCTTTGAGATGGTGGTGAAGAACCACCGGATGAGCGTGGCGTCGATCGCGGTCCACTTAGAGTCGCCCACCATGGCGCGGGAGTCGACGGTGCCGTCAACATGATCCACGAGATTGTTCTCGCGGAAGGGCAACGAAAAGTACGTATTCCACGCGAAGTACGTGGAGTCAGTGGCATCGAGGACGACAGGGACTCGTTCGTGGATGTTGATGTCGCGGATGTCAGCGGGGTCCGGCCTGACGAAGGGGTTGAAGTAGGTGGAGGCATTGGACGATATGGCGGCTGCGCGGGGATGAGGGGGAGAGGCGGCGGCTAGGGTTGGGTGATGGTGCGGCGGGAGAGGCGGCGCGACAGGGGAGGGAAGGCGCGGCTGCGGGTAGGAGGGGAGGCGTGGCGCGGGGAGAGGGGAGCGGCGGCGGGTAGGGTAGGCGGAAGCGTTTTAGGAGAGGTTCGGGACGATATCTGATACCATATAGAGAATGATTGTGTGCATCGATCTCTCATTGATCGTGCACTAGGCACATATATATAGGTACATATGGGATACGACCGGTGTCTTGTAGGGAGAGAGACACTACATATACGGCATACAAAACCCGGACCTACGTGCATGTACACATGTTCAACAGTCAAAATTGCTACTAGGTAGAGAGATACTTCCTATGTCATCTCATCTCTAACATGAATTCAATCTGACTCTTAGCTTGTTACAAACGCACCTTTCTCCATGGCTTATGTTCACAAGTCACAACACTTCGAAACTTGCCTGATTGAAAATCTGACACGAGAGATGCCCGCCCTCTCCTAATGTAAACTTACAGAATTAAACGTTTTATACTTGTATACTCTAAGCTTTGATAGCGACGTACGATTTGAATCTCAATCAGAACCAGCAGAATTAATCGTTCTTACGGCCCATCCGACTCAAATAAATCGGCGAACCTTGCAATACAAGCACCTTAGAATAGCCGTGAGTTAATCAGTGATTTCTTCTTTCAATCTCGCTGTATTTTGTGTTCTGACTTCTAATGACTGATGGGACTGTGCTGCAGCATCTTTTGGACTTCAACGGACAGCGTGATCTTAACTATGCGGATAGAGAAATGCTGATAGAAGACCTGGTATGCTTGAGATGTTTTGATACATTTTTTTCCATTAAAATACTCTGTTTTGCTGATCTGTCCTCGGTTCCTTCTGACTCTGATTACGATGCAGGTAAGGGAAATCACAGCATTGTGGCAGGCAGATGAATTGAGGCGCCATAAACCTACACCAGTTGATGAAGCTAGGGCTGGTAATTAAGAAAATTAAGGCTCCTGGCTTTCTGGTTTGTCCATGCATGATACTACAAATGATTTCAAAACAATTTCTTGACTCTCGTAGGCCTTCATATTGTGGAACAATCCCTCTGGAAATCGATACCACGCTATCTTCGCCGTGTCAAGAAGGTTGCGACAACAACTACTGCGGTTCAATGAATTTAACTTCTGTTTCACTTGTTAGGTATAGGGACAGGAAAGTAGTTTAAATTGTATTTTGTCTTCTATCCCTTCTTCTGTTCCAACTCCTGTAATCTTGATCGATCAGTTCTCGTTACAATCGATCATTCCTTGTAAGCCATGGCAATGTTTCTATATAATGCAATGCGGCCCAGACGAAGGGTTCTACGCTTCCCACAATACCTTACATGGTAATCAGAGCCCCTTCCTCTCATACATCTAGCCACGACGATTAGATCGATCTAGTTGAATCGAGAAGAGAGAAAAAGAGGATCGTTGAGAGAAAGCTATGGCAGGCACCGCCGCTAGCACATCTGCTTCCACCGCAAACTCCTTGACCACATCCACCATGAGTACCCTATACACCCAATCCGCCGGACTCACCTATGGGTCTTCTTCCACCTCCAGCAGCCCTATTTCTCTCGGTCCACCTCCAACGGAGAAGCTCACAAGGACGAACTTCCTCCTCTGGAAGGCCATCGTGCTACCCTAGATCAAGGGAGCACTCCTGGACGCCGCAACGCCGGCGCCCCCTCCCACTCTCACCATCAACAAGGATGGGAAAGACAAGCAGATCTTCAACTACGCCCGCACAATCTGGTACGCTCAACAGCAACAATTGCAAGGTTATCTAATGGTGTCTCTGTCCCATGAGGTTCTTGCCTAGGTGGTGACTCTCCAGACGCCGACCGAAGTGTGGGCGGCGATCCATGCCACTTTTGCTGCTCACACCCAGGCGCAAGAGATCAACAACCACATCGAGCTCGCAAATCTTCACAAAGGGAACTCCACTATGGTGGAGTATCTCACCAAGATCAAGGCACTGGCGGATGAGATCGCCACCATCAGCTCTCCTCTCACAGATCGGGAGATGACCTCCTATGTCCTGAAGGGACTTGACCTCGAGTACAACATCGTGGTGTCAGCCCTGCAAGCCCATGTCGAGCCCATCACCACCCCAGAACTCCTTAGCTTTGAGGCGCGCGTCAATCTTCTGCAAGGTACACATCACCGCCAATCTTCTGTTAACAGTGCTTCTCGTGGGCACGGCAACAGTGGTCGCGGCCGTGGTTACCAAGGTCGTGGCCGTGGCGGCGATCATGGCGGGCGCAGCAACAATCAGTGTCCGCCCCGCTCTGGTGGTGGTGACCGTGGTGGTGGCTACAACAACAACAACAACTATGGCGCCTCCTCCAACTCTCGCCGCACTAGGTGTCAACTATGCAAGAAACTGGGCCACGAAGTCATCGACTGCTGGCACCGGTATGACGAGGACTTTGTACCTGATGCATGTCATGCAGTCGCTGCCATCCGGGAGCAAGTAGGAGGTGATGGTGATACGGTCTGTTATGCGGACTCCGGCGCTACGGACCATGTCACAAACGAGCTAGAAAAGCTTGCTCTTCGTGAGAGATATCATCGCAATGATCAAATTCACACCGCAAGCGGTGGAGGTATGGAAATCCAGCACATTGGTCAAGCTTGTATTAATTCACCTAATCTTAAACGAGATCTAGTTCTCAAAGATGTCCTTCGTGTTCCTGAAGCCGACAAAAATCTAGCATCTATGTCTCGTTTAACTCTCGACAATAATGTTTTCTTTGGGACTCATCCCACCTATTTTTTCATAATGGATCGGGCAACGAGGGAGCTCATTTATCATGGTAGATGCATCGAAGGGCTTTACCCCATCACATCAAGTGTCTTTAGTCGCAAGCGTCGTCGAGTTTACTCCGTCATCAAGCCCTCCTTGGCAAGGTGGCATCAAAGATTAGGACATCCTTCTTCAATAGTAGTCCAGCAAGTAGTCAATAAAGGCAATTTGTAATTGTCAAATAGTTCCAATGACGAGTCTGTGTGTGAAGCTTGTCAATGTGCCAAGAGTCACCAACTTCCCTATCCTGTGTCCAGTAGTGTGTCTCATGCTCCTTTAAAGCTTATTTTCAGTGATGTATGGGGTCATGCAAGAGATTCTTTTGGAAGGAAGAAATATTATGTTAGTTTCATTAATGATTATAGCAAGTTCACCTGGATATATTTGCTTAAGTTTAAGTTAGAAGTATATTCAGTCTTCCAAGAGTTTCAGAAACTTGTTGAGAGATATTTTGATAGGAAAATTCTTGCGGTCCAAAGTGACTGCGGAGGAGAGTATGAGAAACTCAATGCTTTCTTTCGTGACATAGGTATTATTCATCATGTATCTTTCCCCCATGCTCATCAACAGAACGGCTCGGCTGAGAGAAAACACCGTCACATTTTTTAAGTTGGTCTCTCTTTATTAGCTCATGCTTCCATGCCACTTAAATATTGGGATGAAGCCTTCATCATAGCTACCTATCTCATTAATCATCTCCCTAGTAGAGTTATTGGCAATACAACTCCATTGGAATGTCTGTTTCATCAAAAACCAGACTACAACTCTCTAAAAAAATTTGGGTGTGCTTGTTACCCAAATTTGCGTCCTTATAATCGCCACAAACTTGAGTTTTGTTCCACTCTGTTTTTTTGGCTATAGTAATCTTCATAAAGGATATAAGTGTTTAGAAGTTGCAACAGGTCGCATCTATATTTCTCGAGATGTTGTTTTTGATGAGACATTGTTTCCTTTTGCAAAACTTCATCTCAATGCCGGAGCCTTACTTCGTTCTGAAATTTCCCTTCTTTCAAACTCTACATCTAATTCTGATCATGAGGGTGAATTAATTAGAACTGATCATGTGCAAAAATCCATGGAAAATTTGGAGAATTTTGATACTTGTGCAGCAGCAGGACGTGATTTTATGTGTTCAGAAACTGCCGAAACTGGCGCTGGATCCCAGGAGGATTTCTCTGCAGGCACGGGATCCGAGGCACAGCGATCCGAGGCAGATTTGCCTGCACGCGCGCGATCCCAGGAGGGAATCGGCGCCGCTGCGGCTGATGCTGCCTGCACACCGGGCGCGGGGCCACGTGCAGACGGACTGCCACGCGCTTCTGCGGGGCGGGTGGCCGACAACCCCTCAGGAGCGGACCCCACCAGCTATAACGGGGCGGGTGGCCGCGCGAGTTCTCCTGCGCCAGAAGGCGCTGATCCCGCGAGCCCAGCAGGGCGTGCGGGCTAGCATGCGGCGTGTCGGATCTGGTGCCTGATTCGGATGCATCTCCCGGATCTTCTATGGCAAGGTCTACAGTGGTGCAACAAACAGTACTACCGTGTCGCCATACAAGATCTCAGTCTGGGATTACAAAGTAGAAGGTTTATACTGATGGTACAATCAGTTATGATTAAACCAAGCGAGCATTTTTTGCTAGTACCGGTGAGCCAACACATTTGCATGATGCCCTTTCTCACAAAGATTGGAAGAAGGCTATGGATAATGAATATGATGCACTCATGAAAAATAAAACTTGGCATTTAGTACCACCAAAAAAAGATAATAATGTGATTGATTGTAAGTGGGTATATAAGATCAAAAGGAAAGCAGATGGGAGTATAGACAGATACAAGGCTAGGTTGGTTGCAAAGGGTTTCAAGCAAATGTTTGGCATTGACTATGAAGATACTTTTAGTCCAGTTATCAAAGCAACTACTATTCGACTTGTATTATCTATTGCTATTTCTAGAGGATGGTGGAGCCTACGGCAGCTAGATGTTCAGAACGCGTTTCTTCATGGTGTTCTTGAGGAAGAAGTGTTCATGCGACAGCCACCAGGATATGAAAATAAAAACACACCACACTATGTTTGTAAGTTGGATAAAGCTTTGTATGGGTTGAAGCAGGCCCCAAGAGCTTGGTATTCAAGGTTGAGCACACAATTACAACGGGTTGGGTTTACACCATCAAAGGCAGATACCTCATTATTCTTTTACAGTAAGAACAATATTACCATGTTTGTTCTTGTTTATGTTGATGATATAATTGTTGCCAGTTCAAATTCAGATGCAACTACCTGTCTCCTTAAGGATTTGAAACTAGAGTTTGCTCTCAAGGACTTGGGAGATCTTCATTATTTTCTTGGGATTGAGGTCAAGAAGGCAAAAGATGGTATACTTCTTACTCAGGAAAAATATGCTACTGACATTCTGATAAGGGTACGTATGGAAAAGTGTAAGCCAGTGAGTACACCTATCTCCACGTCAGAAAAGCATACTATTGAAGCTGGAGAAGTACTTGGAACAAAGGATGCAACTAACTATAGGAGTGTTGTAGATGCTCTTCAGTATCTGACCCTTACACGTCCTGATATTTCTTATTCTGTGAACAAAGTTTGTCAGTATTTGCATGCTCCTACTACAACTCATTGGACTGCAGTAAAAAGGATCTTGAGGTATCTTAGATATACAGAGGGACTTGGTCTTCAGATTGTCAAGTCCTCATCTCTTCTTGTGTCTGCCTATTCTGATGCAGATTGGGCAGGGTGTGCTGATGACAGAAGGTCTACAAGTGGCTTTGCTGTGTTTCTGGGAACAAATCTTGTATCATGGAGTGCAAGAAAACAGGCTACTGTCTCAAGGTCAAGTACTGAGGCTGAGTATAAGGCTTTAGCAAATGCTACAGCTGAAGTCATGTGGATTCAGACATTGCTTCGTGAACTTGGAATTAAAATTCCTCAAGCTGCAAGATTATGGTGTGACAATATTGGTGCAACTTATCTTTCAGCTAACCCTGTTTTTCATGCACGTATAAAGCACATTGAAGTTGATTTTCATTTTTTAAGAGAACGAGTGGCTTCACAAAACCACTTACTATGAAGAGACTGGATGAGTTTAAGTACAATCTTAACCTTGGCAAAATTACTTGAGGTTTAGATTGAGGAGGAGTGTTAGGATAAGTTGTATAGGGAGAGGAAGTAGTTTAAATTGTACTTTGTCTTCTATCCTTTCTTCTGTTCCAACTCCTGTAATCTTGATCGATCTGTTCTCGTTACGATCGACCGTTCCTTGTAAGCCACGGCAATGTTTCTATATAATGCAATGCGGCCCAGATGAAGGGTTCTATGCTTCCCACAATACCTTACATCACTCCCTCGAGCAATTTTAAATCTTTCTTTTTAACACTTTGCATATAGCATACTGGCAAGCCTCTTCCACTAACCCACACACCAATCAAATTTGGTTCAAGGATGGGTGGCGACCGAGACAGGAATCCTAATGTCACATCAAAAGTAAGCTTACTAGTTTGATGATGCTTATTCACTAGTCTTGCTTGTGTTTAACTGTGTATATGATTAATGGTTTTTTCCTTTTTCTTTCCATATTAGAGGGGTTATACTTGATTGAAACAATTGTCATTTCTATGAGCAGGTGACTCGGGATGTTTCCCTGATGGCCCGTTGGATGGCAATTGACCTGTACATCCGACAACTAGACAGTCTCAGCTTTGAGTTATCCATCAGGAAATGTAGCGATAAGCTTGTAACCTTAGCCAATGAAATCTTGCTCGAAGGTTAATTAGTTTCATGATTATCAACCCAAGTTTTCCAATCTTTGTTAATGATCAAAGCCTATTACCAGAGACTGCTTTGGTATGGCCAAATTATGGCACTGTCGGAAATGCCCATTTAATTTGAAGACCACGCCTCCTTGGTGTAATAGCAATAGTCAATATGTATATGTCTTACACCAATATCACCTGTAAAGCACATATTTCAGATCACATTTTTTATTTATGTTGATAATACGAGTGGATTTCTCAGACTCAGAGTCGACATCGGAAGAGAAGAAGGCCAGTCCTTGGACCAAAACAGGACCAGAAAACAACTTAAAACTGCCGCCTAGGTTGGGGATGCCTGCTCAGCTTCCTTCTGGTGCTGATCTTCCATCATTGACAGGTAGAATCTCTGTCATGTGATCTGCTCAACTTAAAACTTTATGTGCTGCTGCATCAGATACAATCATTTCACTTAAAGTTCACAATTTTTTGGTCTATATTAACACCTGAATTTCTTGTTCCAAAATCTATGTAAAATTTGCAGTGGCAGTTGTTAGTCATGTCTTAGCTTATATCTTCACCCTTTTCTAATCTAGGACTTGTATCTGATGCAGAATGCAATGATAGCGAATCTCAATTCAGAATGGTAAAACTTCCATGCAACCCGAAACATCAGGTTTGAACTATTCTAATGTCTCGTATCATAGCTCGTGTGATAACATTCTGGCTTCCCCAAAGTGCATCGTCACATCTGGTGCAATATGTATAAACATGTATGTTGGGGACTGTTATTATGAAACTAGAGGATACCCCACGCGTTGCTGTGGGAATTGGTTGATGAAAATTTGGGTTGATAACATAAGTACCATGGATTAGGTATAAACATGTATGTTGGGAACTGGTATTATGAAATGAGGTGAAAACATAAGTGCCATGGATTATGGCTGCATCGCGTCACCCAGATTCAATGACCGTAGTTAGCAAGCATTAGCCTGGATGCCGGGATAGACAGGTGTCACTGTAATTCTTATTTTGTTGTATCCACTAATTCTTTGACTGTCTTCTCCAGGGAATCCAAATTCCAACAGAAAGAAGTGAGGAGAGTCACAGTCCAGTGCAGTCTCCTGGTTGTCGTCCAGCATCATCACATATGAGTCGAACTCCAAGTGGTAGTCAACTAAGGAAAATGTTGTTCACAGAATCTAATATAGGCCGGTCAAGCTTCCGAAAGCTTCTAGAGCCGAGCCTATCTGATAAACGAGGATTCCATATAGGATTGTCCTTGGTAATGTGAAAGAAAAGGTTAAAAGCAAACTTCTTTCAAGCATAGGTGAATTTAGGATTGTTTGAGTGTCAAATTGGTCTTGTACCCCTAAACCCTTGTAGCTTGTTACAAACAATAGGGTCAATCGGTGGAGATAGAGAGTAGAATTTAGTAGGGTCAAAATTGCTACTAGGTAGAGAGAGATATACTTCCTATGTCATCTCATCTCTAACCTGAATTCAGTCTGACTCTTAGCTTGTTACAAACGCACCTTTCTGCATGGCTTATGTTCACAACACTTTGAAACTTGCCTGACTGTAAATCTGACACGAGAGATGCCTGCTGCTCCTGATGGAGAGGTTTTATACTTACTAGC
>NC_041384.1:7989014-7997801 GCF_002162155.2 Triticum dicoccoides | reverse complement strand
GGGCAAGAACTATAAGCACCAAAATTTGTAACCATATATAGGAAACCATATCATCAGTACATACTATGAATATTGTTCGTTTTCTCTTTTGATGCAAGTTATCAACACAAGCGTCAAGCAGAACTGGTCAATCAGATTACCCCTAATTAATTTCCAATGTTTGTAGTTTCTACAAATTTGTCGCATTGAAAAATTAGATTCGACAAACTAACGAGATATAAGTAAGAATTAGAGATGAATGTAAACTTACTCCAAGAGAGTTCCCCGCAAAAAGAAATTACTCCCAAGAGAGAGCGAGAGACGGAAGTAAACTTACCCATTGTTGCCATGCCGTTCATCTTTGCTGTGAGAACGACCGGCCGGCCGTGCGCCTACGCAACCACAACCATGGATCGCGAACTCTCTTAGATTTTGCGTCGGCTGGAAGGAGAACTGATGCAAAACCGCCCTAGATGTGTGGCGGCAGCATCGAACAGCAAGGTCAGAGGAAAAGAAACATATGTGACCTAGACCGATCGATTTGTCTTCATAAATTGTGGGCCTACTGTTGCTGGATCTCGGCTTGGTATGTGTGGGCTTGGACTTTGGGGAGTAGAGAATCAGGCTTCATTTTTCACGTGATTAGGGAGTGATCAGCCCATAGGGGGGGCGAAGCTAATCTTTCGGAGCAGCGTACACATGGCAGCCTGATCGCTATCGCGTTGCAACGAGAGAGAAAACATTCAGCATGCACTCAATTTTTTTAAGAATTGTATGTGCAAGCACAACCCCCATGTTTTGCTACGAAGAAAGTGCTAGATGCCCCGTGGGAGAGAAAAAGTTTAGCATGCACTCAATTTTTCTAAGAATTGTATGTGCAAGCACAACCCCCATGTTTCGCTACGAAGAAAGTGCTAGATGCCCTGTCCACCAAAACAACGAACCCAAAACACCTGACTGCACGCCACGACAACATCGAAATGTTGCCACCCAATGTCAGGGAGGCGTTGCAATGGGAGAAAGAATACCCTTGAACCCATGCATCTACACAGATAAATATCAAGCCAAAAAATTGTTACAATGGACCGCCAAATTCTGGCATGCAAACAGAAGACAATGACAATCTCCATTTATCAAAGAACAAAAAATTGTATGAAACTAAAACTATAAATTTGGTCTCATACTATGAATAATTCATAATACAACAACACTAACTTATCAGGTCAAGGCTACAAATTTTTTCTAGTGAAGTGCAGAACCCATGGGTGATCGACCTTACAAATATGATAATTCTGGTAAGAAAATTGCTTGTCATTTCCATATGCGACAAAATGATCCTTGATAGAACACGTTGACATAGTTCAAAAATGAACCGGGGATCAGACAAGCTTGTGGATTGACCCTTTTAACATTTAGTATGAACTTTGCTAAAAAAACATTTAGTATGAACATGAGTAAATAAATTATAATCATAGAAAATGTGATCTCTGCTGTGGATCACACCTGCAAAATAATGATACAATGTACTTGGATCTAGGAAAAAACTTATACGTAAAATTTTAGAGAAGACTAATACCAAGCTGGGCCTGTCTAGCCATCCTGCCGAGCTCCATCTCAGCTGCAATTTCTGGACCAACTCACTTCTTTGCGATCAACAATGAGCGCAGGCAAGTCACTGTGACAACACATGAATGAGCATATGCATCGAACAAATTGATCAAACAGATGGAGCATAGTTCCATGAATAAACATGCATATTCATTAGACATATTATCTAATTTCAAAGCCTCAACTCTCTGCACATACATGTCTGACAACTGAAGCATCCAAATAATTCAAACCAACAGTTATGCATCACTATGTACATTGCCGATGAAGACCCTCATAAAGTGTTGCTGATTCGGAAAATAACCATGCAAATAGAGGTAGATTCATCAGTGAACATGTGAGTCCTTGATTGTACTGTCATCAAAATAAGCTGGTCATTGCCCATGTTTGTCCCCCAATTAGCTACAAACAGACTATAAGAGCAACTAACAATGCAGATTTGGTTGAGTTAAAAGCATAGCCTGCAAAAGGAATCGGATGCCAAGATTTCACTATTCTTCAGTGCACTGAAGAGCAATGGAAAATGCCAAAAATTAACACAAACAAGTTCAGAGCAAACATCAGTCTTTCCAATAACAGGCATTATATACATGATAATCCATCAGTGCATCATGTATTTTTTTCAATCGGCGATTACCTCAGTTGCTTCTTACTTTTTGCTGCACCTCTTCGAACGCAAATCAGCAACGACCTGCAGTCATGGTATTTCATTCAGGTCTGTAGCATTTAGATCATTGTCGTGTCTTGGTAACCATCATGATGTACAGCCCCGGAGATGTCAGCCAACAACACCAGCGTCCATTGAAAATCTGGAACTATGTAGAACCTTGTTCACGTGCATGCCTGTAAGACAAATAACTCATGGGCTTCGTACCTGCTATTCCTGATCCTTCTTCCTTGGACTTCAGTTTGGAATATTGAGGGTCTAACCAATCAGAAGCATTTTAACTCATCTCATCAATCAGCTTATGTTCTAGCTCAGAGCGCCCAACCTTTTCATGTCACTGATCAGTGGACATACGGTAGGTATATAAATCAAAGGTTGGTGTAACTTGCATGCACTTGGGCTCGAGTGATGTGAGGAAGTGGACGACGTCGAGCGCCGAGCGCCAACGTGCGCGAGAAATTAACTTACAACTGAAACTTTGACGAAACTGAATTTTTTGAATCTGATGAAACTTAATCTAACAAAAACTGATGAAACTGAAATTGACGAGTAAATTGCAAAAAACCACCACAATTGAGGACCCTAATTCAGAAAACCACCACCATTCGAATTTTTTTCAAAAAACCACCACCATTGTGCTAACAATTTTCAGAAAGCACTTATCACTGGATTATCACTGTATTAGAGACGTTTGACAAAAAACTGACCGCTGGGTCCCATGGTCAGGTGCCACGTAGCGAGGACGAGATAACGCCGCTACTAAACAAAACCGGCCCACCTCCCACCTCACGCATCTCCCCACCCCGACTCACCCTTTGCTGCCGCCCAGGATCCAACTGCCGGCGGCGCCCACTGCCTGAACGAGGAGGTCTCACATGGTCGGGTCAACGGAGACGCCACACCGTCGCTGCAAAGCCGCCGCGGCCTGGCACCGTGCCGCAACTGCCCCGTCGCTCCATGACCGTCGCCACTCTCCATGTCCCGGCGACTGATTCAAGCACTGCCGGCTTCCGTGCGCCGCCCGGCGACGAATCCAAGCGGTGTCGGCCCCGAGCGCAGCCCCGACGGCGGATCCGGGGCGATGCGACCTCCCCCTGTGCCAGCGGGCATGCCGACCGCCGGATCCAGCATGCAGGAGGGCAACGGCGAATACCAGCTCGCGCCGGCAGCAAGCACCAGGGCCTCTCCGGCCTCGTCCTCCCGCCTGAGCCCCCACCTGCTGGTCGACGGGAGGGACATCCAGTGGAGACCGTCGTGGTTCCCCGCTGCACACTGCTGTGCGCCAGGGCTCCTTCACTTCGTGATCTCGCCAGCATTGTGGGGCAGCTCCTGGCATGAGGAGATCCAGCCCGGCTCCACTCCGATGGGCATGACTGGAGGCGGTGGCTGCCACCGCCGGGGGACGCAGGCGCGCCCGCCGCACCGCGCCGCCCGGGTCGGCCACGACCAGCCACCTCGCTGGCTGTAGCCTGCCACCTGCTGCTTCCTTCGCTTGCCGCCGACCTCCAGCGATCCGTGACATCTCCGACGACGGATCCAAACGGCGCCGGCCACCCAGGCAGTTCTCTTTCCTTGTCCGGACGCCGCCGGCAGAGAGCTCACGAACTGCTCGATGGAATGCCAGAGAAAGGGACGAAGAGAGATAGGAGATGCTGACAAGTGGGCTCACATCAAGTTAACGGTCCATGCGGACGGCGTCAATTTTTCATGCCATGTCATCACTTGCAAGTGGGACCCAGCAGTCAGATTTTGCGTCAAACATCTCTAATCCTGTGATATGTGTTTTCTGAAAACAGTTAGCACAATGGTGATGGTTTTTTGAAAAAAAATCGAATGGTGGTGGTTTTCTGAATTAGGGTCCCCAATTGTGACGGTTTTTTGCAATTTACTCGAAATTGACGAATCTGACGGAACTTCAGGACATCATAGCTGGCGCCGTAGTGGCCTCGTGCGAAGGCTGCTGCAGCCTCAGAGGTAGCTGCACGGGGAAGGCGGCAGCCGAGTTGGTCATCATCCCTTGTCGTGGATCATTGAAGCCGTGGGTCGCAGGTGGCGGGAGAGCAGATCCGGGGCTGGGAGGAGTAGCCGCGGGTCGCCAGATATAGGGCGCGTCAATCCTGTACGGCCAGCCAGCATGCAGCGGATGAGACCAAGCGGCTAGGGGATTTGATGACGGGCGACGCCGGCCACCTCCTGCAGCCGCCCGGCAACGGAGAAACAGGTCGCGCGTATGGATGCCGGTGATGGGCGCGGTTGTGGGGAACTTGGGGTAGGGGTAGGCGGGGCGGCAAGGTAGGCCATGGCAGCGCGTGACAACGGTAGGCGGTCCGGCGACGCGGC
The DNA here is from genome assembly GCF_002162155.2 of Triticum dicoccoides. Lineage (NCBI taxonomy): Eukaryota > Viridiplantae > Streptophyta > Magnoliopsida > Poales > Poaceae > Triticum > Triticum dicoccoides. The sequence goes on along the minus strand of NC_041384.1, from coordinate 7,993,207 downwards.
GAGGAGGGGCGACGGCGCTCGGCGATGGGTGGCGGAGCGCCGGCCGAGCGGGGCGGGGCGGGGCAAGAGGTGGCGGCGCGCTGGAGTCTTTTTTTTTTGAAATTCGGCGCGCTGGAGTCGAGATGGGATTGGGATTTGGGAGGCAGGGTCGTGAAGGGTTGGGTCGGGTAGCTCTTTCTCTTTTTTATCTTTTTTCTAATGTCTTTTTTAGATCTTTAGCGAAACATTTTTTTCACCTATGGATGGCAGTGGTGGGTAATTATTTGCAACTTTATTAATGAAAAGTGACGATGAACCCACAGAGTCAATCCGTGCTTTATTATTATTACAACAATTAAATATGCCCGTACGTTGCAACCGGTGAAAAAGTATTATCCCCGCATGGACTCATCCTCCTACTAAATGAACACGTTTTCAAGACTCACAGTAGAGATAAAAAAAAACTTTGAAATTATATACTAAAATGAGATGAGGACTTTTAAAATGCAATTGAAACTAAAAGGGCTACGATGTCAACATGGCCTAATCTTCTATATCTAAATAGCTAGCCCCCACTAACATATTTCTCTCAACATGCAAGTATGCCACATCATCAAGCAACATGCATGGCAAAAGGCCCATCACAACATGCATTCATGCACATGAAAATGTCCACCTCAACATGCAAACATATATTAGATATTTTACAATACATTAATCAAACACAATAAAGCATATGGATTTGCAATTTTAGTTTTTGTAGTATCACTATTCACGTTCCATAGAAATCACATATCATCGAAATGTATTGCAAATATTCCCGCAACAACATGCGGGGTATCATCTAGTTTAATAAAAGCATCCACGGTAGTTTTGTCCTACAAAGGCAGCCTCCATACACTTCAAGCAGTTGTTGTCTCCGAGCTTGATGTCCCTCTAGCCTTAAAGTACGTCTCCAACAAATGAAAAAAGTAAAATCAGTTGGTCTCACATACTGTATCTGAAAGCGCTGTAGCTGGTGTGTTTATTAAGGTATCGATTAGAAGCAAGCCGATCCAAGACAGTTGAACAACACAAAATGATGAGTCAAAAAAGTGAAATCCCTGTTTGGAACAAAATGAAACAAAGAAGGTGGCAGGCTGCCGACCTTATATTTCAAAACAGGCCAGAGCCTGATGAAGTAACAAGTATCAATACAAGTACAGCTTGTTTGGTGCACCAAGGTGCAACATACAAGCAGGCTGAAAGAAGAAAAGAGGAAGGAAGAGGAAGAGGAAGGGGGATCTAGAAGAAGATTATACACACAGGGGGATCTAGAAGAAGAAAAAGCGGATCACCTGTAGGTGCTATAGCTTTGTAGAAGGTAAAACCTTAGAGGCACACTAAGTAAAATTCAATGTGTGTAAACTGATCTGACAGGTGAAACTTTAATTCAACAAACATGGCAATCACTAACTGCCTTATAGTCAAGAGATTGTATCACTAAGTTGCCTCTTCTAAGCAATAATGGTAGCAGTTGCGTGCAAGGTGGGAAAGCTTAACTTTTCGATAAGCAGACATGCTTGATTATATGATCTAAACAATAACCTTGTTATATTACCTAACGATATAAGGGTGACTAAAACTTAAAGTCCATTAAGAAGTAGAAGGTCACATGTTGCGGAACAAGACCAGGCTTGAATTTCCAAACGTTTATCAAATGGCGTTATCATCTGTAGCAGAGCAGTATAGTCAGAAGCAAAAACAATGCAACTAAGCAATCATGAAGGACAAAGAGGTAAAAACTAATACAGAGTACTACAGAGAACTACCAATATTACTGATAAATACCGAAGCGAAAGAAGCACCCCCTAGATTGACTGTAACCAGATTAACAAAGTTAATAAGTAGATCATCCTGGATTGACCATATACAATATTTGTTACAACACAAAGTTAAAGAAGCTACCACTCTTGTTCTAGAAGGCTAGAAGTTCTCACATTAATTGAAAACAAAGAGGCAGATCTCCACCGCTTGTTATGGTGGTGCAGAAGTGCAAGTTAATCAGATAAAAATATGTATCAAAATTGTTATAGCTATATAAGACGAAATTGTATGACACTTCCATCATTGTTTACTCTGCCAAAATATTTACTCTGACCTCGAATGACACTCATGAACAAATCTAGAACTAATTGCAAGCTGCAACAATGTGAGCACGGTCTATATTACCGTAAAGGACAGAGAAGAGAAAATATACAAAAAAGAGAAGACATTTGTACAGTAAGGAAAACTAACCATGAATAGATTAACCTGAAGACACACAATAGGGATAAGACAGGAGTTTGTTCAGTAGATTTACCATTGATCCAAAAAGTTATTAGTAGGCTTAAGACACATGCATCAGGCATAACAGAGAATGAATGCCAAACAAATCACCCAACATAGTATGTAAAATTTGTGCAACACCTTTTGTATCATCTTGACAATTGATCCGAACCTGCATCCTTCTGAATCTATAGAAGTAACGACCACTATGTCCTACACATCATTGTCCTCTTCATCACTGCAACCTGGATCTATTACAGTAGTAAACTTTATGCAATTATACCTTTTGTATTCTCCCAGCGTTTGGTCCAAACTTGTGCCGTTCTTTAGAAGCAGCAACTACATGTGCATGTCCTATATAGCATTCTCCTCTACGTCACGTATAGCACTTACTTGAACTTTTCGAGGACCTTGCATGCCTGTTGTAAACCTCCTGGATTTTTCAAATTTGGAGCAGGTGTTGTCCCTCTGTCATCCATGCTTGCCGTTCTTTACTCCTTAAGCCTAGTAATCAGACATATCAAGTATTATGAACAGAAAAAGGAAGATTAGATGGACAATGCTACAATCAGTGACGCTAAGGTGTCTATCCTGAATTTCATCAATAAACAGCGTGTGACACACAGTTGTAAATATATTGATTGGAGGAGCACACACATGAAGCAAGTATTGTTGTTGCTAATGTTTCAATCAGTGACGCTAAGGAGCGCCGCAAGTTTGTTATTCAGATCGGTGATGGAAGCTCAGATGCTCACCGCTCCAGGACTGTAAGACCAGAAATGGTGTCCTTGTCAGGCAGCCGGCCGTCTCGGTTGGTAGCTGTCCAACGTAGTGCACTGCTACTTGTCGAAGAGATGCTCCTGGAACCACCGCAAGCCTCCTCGTGTCGCCCTTCACGTCTTCACCAGTCCAGGGGCTACCTCCTCCAATGCACAAGATGCAGTTTACTAAGTGCCAAAATCAAAAGTTTGACCCTGCAGAGATGAAGGCTTCAGAAGACCAACATGGTAGCGAGCATATTAGCACATAATACAGAATTACAGCGTGCAAATGTCGCATTGAATATGCATAATTACAATTTTACAGGGCCAGAAAAATGACACTGTAGTTCACTAATGTGGTTAGAGGTTTGTGCATCCAACCATCCAAGTAAGCGTGCTTATAACCTTAACATACAAAGTTTGCATTCATTCAAGTTAGGAGACACATACTACCAAAATAAACTAATTTCCTCTTAAAGGTTATAACCAGAAAAATTCTCACATGTCGCTTAATTAAAATTCTATGCAATAGTTTATTGAGCATTTATGCGTACTCTGAAAAAGCTATGAATATATTTTTATGCTGAATATAAGAATGCCAATAGCCTGAAAAAGCTATGAATACATTTTTTATGTTGAATATAAGAATGCCAATAGCCATGACACTCAATAGGAGACACACATCCCAAAGAAAAAATGATGTTACTAAGCCATTTAAATTTTGGCATTTATTCCCAACTTCAGATAGGCGCATTCCATAAAGGAAACACTTCATTGGAATCTTTCCAGTCACGTCACATCATAGAACACGCCCTGCAGAAATGTAAGAAATATACACAATGGACATCAAATAGCTGAACAGGAAAGACACGAGAAACCTCAGACCAGATAAGTAAAATTTGATGGTCCATAAAATCCCTTTAGAAGACATAAGAAGGTTTATGCTCTCAATAATGTCCAAGAAAACCTAACATGCGAGAAGAACAGAATGTAAAAATGAGATGACATTAAAGACAACAAAGAAACAAAAACAGAGGAAAATATGGGCCATTGTTCTAACACGAATGCTGGTTCATGTACAATATGTATTAGAACTGAGATGCATTTTAAAATGTATGTAGGATGATGGCATTGCTAGTAGCCCCC
>NC_041384.1:7979959-7989004 GCF_002162155.2 Triticum dicoccoides | reverse complement strand
AGAGATGCTGGCTGAACAACATGTATTGCCTAAGCAGAGCATGTGATCAAATACAGTGCCAATCAAATCTACTCTAGTAAATCAATGAATGAAGTATGTTCCAGCGATGAAATAGCAGGCATCAGCCATGCTGCTACTGTACCATGTGCTCAAATAGTTAATGCAAGAAAACTAAAGATTAGCAGTAAATTCCTAGAAGCCTAAGCGAAGAAGCAAACCCAGTACGCCGATCTGCCGGCCGCTGGGGGTAGGGTATGATGGTAGAAAAGGGACACGCACGTGGAGGAAGTTGAGGACGGAACCGAGCTCCCACATACAGCAGAGCCACCACCGTGCCAGCTCCGCGGGCGCTTCGGGCTCCGACACAAGCGGCGCCTCGTCCGCCGCGGCACCCGCTGCAGCTTGGCGACGCGGCCGTTCTACCGGCCAGCACAGAAAACAATTTTACTGTCAAATTTCATCAAACACTTTGCATGCCTTGAAATAGGAATATTATGGTAGGGGGAGTGGGATCCAGGGAAGCCGTGGGCAGGGGAGGTGAGAGAGCGTGTTTTTCTGAGAAAGAGGTGACGTGAGAGAAGAGAGAGATGCTATGAGAGAGAGAAAGAAGTGTGTTTTCTGAGAAAGAGAGCACACAGAAAACATTTTTTTTATGAGAGGTGATGTGAGAGCGTATTTTTTCTGAGAAAAAGGTGATGTGAGACAGAAGAGAGGTGCTATGAGAGAGAGAGAGCAGAGAGAAAGAGCATGTTTTTAGAGATAGAGAGCATATAACATTTTCTCGTGAGAGAGAGGTGATGTGAGAGATGAAGGAGCAGAGGTGTTGTGTGAGAGAAATGAGAAGAGAGAGAGAGGTGACGTGCGTGAGTGAAAAAAAAGATGTCATTTAAAGGTGAGAAAGTGCACGGACAAACATATGACCACTGCAGCAAGGAGTGCACTGCTCCTCCTCTGTTAATTACTGGCAAGCTCTGACAGACCATGGATATTTGAGACAGCTCCTCCACTATTTTCAAATCTAGGCACACATCCAAATACACTAAAGCCCACATTGGACGGCTATGATAGAGGGTACCGTGTAGCCCGTCCTACAAAAAACCGCTCTCCAAAAATTAACACAAACAAGTTCAGAGCAAAACATCGGTCTTTCCAATAACAGGCATTATATACATGATAATCCATCAGTGCATCATGTATTTTTTTCAATCAGCGATTACCTCAGTTGCTTCTCACTTTTTGCTGCACCTCTTCGAACGCAAATAAGCAACGACCTGCAGTCATGGTATTTCATTCAGGTCTGTAGCATTTAGATCATTGTCGTGTCTTGGTAACCATCATGATGTACAATCCCGGAGATGTCAGCCAACAACACCAGCGTCCATTGGAAATCTGGAACTATGTAGAACCTTGTTCACGTGCATGCCTGTAAGACAAATAACTCATGGGCTTCGTACCTGCTATTCCTGATCCTTCTTCCTTGGACTTCAGTTTGGAATATTGAGGGTCTAACCAATCAGAAGCATTTTAACTCATCTCATCAATCAGCTTATGTTCTAGCTCAGAGCGCCCAACCTTCATGTCACTGATCAGTGGACATACGGTAGGTATATAAATCAAAGGCTGGTGTAACCTGCATGCACTTGGGCTCGAGTGATGTGAGGAAGTGGACGACGTCGAGCGCCGAGCGCCAACGTGCGCGAGAAATTAACTTACAACTGAAACTTTGACGAAACTGAATTTTCTGAATCTGATGAAACTTAATCTGACAAAAACTGATGAAACTGAAATTGACAAATCTGACGGAACTTCAGGACAGCATAGGTGGCGCCGTAGTGGCCTCGTGCGAAGGCTTCTGCAGCCTCAGAGGCAGTTGCACGGGGAAGGGGGCAGCCGAGTTGGTCATCATCCCTTGTCGTGGATCATTGAAGCCGTGGGTCGTAGGTGGCAGGAGAGGAGATCCGGGGCTGGGAGGAGTAGCCGCGGGTCGCCAGATATAGGGCGCGTCAATCCTGTACGGGCAGCCAGCATGCGGCGGATGAGACCAAGCGGCTAGGGGATTTGATGACGGGGCGACGCCGGCCACCTCCTGCAGCCGCCCGGCAACGGAGAAACAGGTCGCGCGTATGGATGCCGGTGATGGGCGCGGGTGTGGGGGAACTTGGGGTAGGGGTAGGCGGGGCGGCAAGGTAGGCCATGGCAGCGCGTGACGACGGTAGGCGGTCCGGCGGCGCGGCGAGGAGGGGCGACGGCGCTCGGCGACGGGAGGCGGAGCGCCGGCCGGGCGGGGCAAGAGGTGGCGGCGCGCTGGAGTCTTTTTTTTTTGAAAGTCGGCGCGCTGGAGTCGAGATGGGATTGGGATTTGGGAGGCAGGGTCGTGAAGGGTTGGGTCGGGTAGCTCTTTCTCTTTTTTATCTTTTTCTAATGTCTTTTTTTAGATCTTTAGCGAAACATTTTTTTCACCTATGGATGGCAGTGGTGGGTAATTATTTGCAACTTTATTAATGAAAAGTGACGATGAACCCACAGAGTCAATCCGTGCTTTATTATTACTAGCAAAAGGGCCCGTGCGTTGCAACGGGAGAAAAAAAATCATATTCTTCAGTGGTTATGACCACATTTTGTTCACATCTCATCTCATGATTTTTAAAATTTATTTACAAATGCAAGAAAATGTACCCTTTTTCAAATTTATTCACAAACTAAAGCAATGTTCGCATTTTTGAAAAAATATCTTGGTTGTCAAAAGAAATTGATAATTCAAAGAATTATTCTGAATTTCAAGAAACGTTTTCTAAAAGACATACTATAATATTTCGATCTAACCCGGCAAGTACTTCTTCAAAATTCACGCTCATGTCGTAAAAATATTGTAACAAACATGTTCAACTGAACTGTGTTTGGCACTGGATCAACTCATAAACTAACTTATAGACTGAAAAGTAGGATGCTTTTGTTGTCTTAAGGAAATACATATGGAAAACATCACAAACTCACATAGCTACAGGAAAATTCGTAGCTTTGTACTTACCTAGCTCATCTATGGATCTCAGAGTTTTTCTTTGAAGCATATATAGGAGACTTGTATACTAATTCACACGTCCATGCAACCTTTGCTTGGCCCTGTCTGCTCATGCAGGTTAGAGTTATTTTTTCATGCATAAATGATGTCGGGATTTTTTCTTATCAGACACTCCAATTGGGCTCTTGTCCTCGCCGCGAAGTCTCACCCAGTTGGCACTGCAGTTGAAGCATATAAAAGCCAAAACTTATATGTAAATATATGTTAAGTAAAAGGAAGTGATTCCCACAACCCATGTTTTCTAACATATTTATGGGCATCCAAGATATTATGTCTGTCCATCAAGAAGATATGCATGGACAGATATCTTCATAGGCCGGAGCAGCAGCAATAACAGAAGGATTGTTGAACGGATACGTTACTGATGCAACGTATCACCAATTAGGGAGAATTATAAGACGTGCAAAGTGCTAGTCTGCTACTTACTTTCATCCATCCCTGCATGCTGCTGCTGCTGCTGCATCCTGCATGAAAAGCCATCACCTCACCAGGATGTAGTTCACGCTCTTCTACATCTCATAGCAAGGTTAGAACATGAAAATTGGGATCAACGCTCTTCTACCTGCTTGGGAAGTATATGAGAAAAAGGAAAGCTGGAACAACGTTCAGAGTCACAGGCCACTCGACACTACACCAAGCACACGACTCTATCTCTGATTCACAATGTTGTGTGAACCTCGACCTCGATCAACATACCTTGGTGGTGCCATTGATAGGCGATGGAGTGGTAAACCGGCGAGACGCTTCTTCCTGCGCCAGCCAGCGGCTCCCGGAACACCTTAAGCACTGCACCATGACGAACAGCGAGAACATACGTCTGCAACTGCCAATGAAGGGAGCAATGAGTGGAGGATGATCGATGCATGGGGTTGGGAGGCGGCGACCTACTGATGATCGGTGCCGGTAGAGAAGAGCCCGATCACGGTTGACGGACGCGCTAGGCGGGAGCGGGAGAGTCCAGCGGGGGCGGCGCTGAGCCGAGGAGACGGTCGGCGGACAAATCTCATGGGGTGAACGGGTACTGGTAGAGCTCGATCTGGAGTGAAGTCCAGCGGGCGTTCTTGGGACCTTTGCCGCCATTGCGATCTATATATCACAAGAGACGATCCAGCTCTCTGGAGCCGATCGAGTCGAGGAGGACGTGAGCAAGGTAACAAACATACGCATCGTGAGAGATCAAGGAAGTCATGCACACGACCTCGGGCAACACCGTGGCCGATCTCGATCGGGAGGAAGACCAAGGACGCCCATCGTGCTTCCTCGAACTCGCGCTGCTCTTCCTCGATGCGAGGTCTCGGCGTCTCGCCTAGGTATAGGAGAGCACGTGATCCCAGGCATCATATATATGGGAGGGTTAGGAAGGTTCAACTGGAAGTCCTGATCGTGAGTTTCTTTGTTTTCTTATTTAATTGGTTTTCTAGTAGTAGTACATGACTTTGACACGACACGTACGTTTTATTGAACCAAATTCGTGCAATGAAGAAAACAAAAAAAGGAATAAGGAATAAGAACCGCGACCGGGGAAAGAATAAAAGAAGGTAACATGTATTTGTGCACAAATGAGTTAGTGTCCTAGTGGTTAGTGCACCTGCGGTCTCTGCGAAGAGATCCTGAGTTCGAACCCTTCTGACGCATTAACCACCTTTTTTACTTGGGTTTGAAAAATATAAAGGAAAAACGGGCCGGCCCAATTACAAGCACGCCAGTTGGCGAACCGGCGCAGAATTCGCCTCGTTGAATTACCGAGACAGAAATTTAGTACCACCTTGAATATGTTTCAAATTTAAACTGAAAGCGTAAATTCACGGGAAGAAAGCGTATTGTGACGGTGAACCCACGGAGTCAATCCGTGCATTATTATTACTAGCAAATATGCCCGTGCGTTGCAACGGGAGGAAAAACTATCAAACTATGCGGGAGTGGTAGATAATGGCTTTTAAAATGCCAAGGTGAGATAAGGGCTTTTAAAATGTCATTTCAAAAACTATGTCTAAGTGATGTCATGATGAGATAAGAGACTTTTGAAAAGTCATTTAAAAAAAAAGTGATGGTTTGACCATGATTTGATTTCCTAAGGCGCCACAACGAATTAGTTTTGGCTGAGTAAACTGCATTGATGAACCCTACCTAAGCTAGACTGATGAATGATGTATATAATCTTGACCTAGCGTAGCGGTGGTTGTCATAACAATTACCATGGTACCAGAATAAACATAGCTGTGTATGGAGGCAAAATAGACATTTAGTCATTTTATATAGTTTACAAAAACTAACCCATAGAAAATTGTGTCAATATTTTTTGGCTTCAGCGTCGTACGAAACATGGAAACCTTTTTTTTACCCGATGCGAGGGACTAAATAAAATCATAAATTGACCTCTACAGATCCCCTATTAAAACTTCGACGCAGGCGATGTTTCGTTTTGTTCATCATTTACGGGCCTGTTTTAATTTTGGAAACATTTCAAAAAAATCATGTTTTTTTCATGAACATCTAGTTGATATTGTGAATTTTTTTATGATATGCGATTTTTCTTTGAAATCATGAACAATTTATGATTTCTCAATAAATCTCGCAGATTTTTGAAATTTGGTTCTTTTGAAAATCCTGAATGATTGTAAAGAATGAAAAACAAAAACAGAATTAAAAAGGTAAAAAGCAAAAAACGAAACAGAAAACAGGCGCAACCAGCCGCACATGGGCGTGCCATGTACATTTTTTTCTAATTGATATTCCAGACTACTGGATTATTATTTTAAAAATCATGATTTTTTTATTTCATGAACATCTATTTGATATTCCGAATTTTTTCTATGATATGCAAAAAATATTTTGAAGTCATGAATATTTTATTACTTCTCAATAAATCCCGCAGCTTTTCGGAATTTTATTCTTTAAAAAATCCTGAATTAATTTAAATAAGAAAAAATAAAAACAGAAATAAGGAAATAAAAAGCAAAAAAAAGAATAGTAAACAGGCCCACCCCCAGCCAATTATGGGCCGGCCTATTAGCGCGCGGGGGTGGAAGACCTGCGTGGCAAAAAGGTGTAGGAACCAGGGATCGAACGCTGGTCTCCTGCGTGGTAGGCCGACGCCATGGCCATTGCGCTACCGGAGGATTGTGCAATATAAGTGTATCGCCCTGTAAGAAATAAACCTGCGGTGATTTTGAAATAAATCCGAATCATGTTACTTATGGATGGCATGGCGGGTAATTTATGCCAAATTCGAGGGCAATTTCTATGACGTACGGGCAGAAGCACTATTTGCTTTATTAGTAGGTAAAGATTATTATTATTATTATTATTATTATTATTATTATTATTATTATTATTATTATTATTATTATTATTATTATTATTATTATTATTAGGGATAGAAAACTAGCAAAAGAGTCCGTGCGTTGCAACGGGATAAAAAGAGCCCTTAGGTCATTTGTTCACCTTCAAATCAAGGTCACCTTGTGACTGCTCAATTGTATATACTCCCTCCATCCATATATATAGGGCCTAATGCATTTTTGATGTAACTTTGACCGCATGTTAGAGCCAAAATATATGATTATGCAAGTTATAGACAAAGCATACTCTCAAATACGTACATGAAAGGTGCTTCCAATGATATAATTTTGACATTATACATCTCATATACAATTAATCTTAATAGTCAAAGACAATCTCGAAAAATGCATTAGGCCCTATATATGTGTGGATGGAGGGGGTAGCAGGTTTGCATTAAATATTAATTTGTCAACAATTTCTGGTATAGTTTTTCTTCTTGAAACTATAGGTGATAAAGATGTTAAATCGCTGAGAAAGGCATAATTGAGGATAAAAAAATCATAGAACCAGACATCAAAAAATGACAATCACCATCGAGTAATCACTGTGCAAGAAAGAGCAGCTAACTACCCTTGTTGTATGTAATATACAATGCATCAAGCCACTTAATATTTTTATGCATCATAATATCAATATAAGCCTATTAACAATTTGCATCCGTGGTCAACAAACAACACAATGAATTACTATAGGGCATCCTCGTTAAAAACAGTCAACATGGAAAGATTGCTCCACTGATCATACATATATAAAAAAAAACTCTTGGGCTCTCTCACCTGTATGGAGTGGATCGAGTTAATATAAGAATTCATCTTAACTGGCCACGTGGGTTTCTCTGCTACTTCAGCATGGTGTCTTTGATGATCCGCCATGTATGATTTATCTTGTGCAGTGCAATTTTTTGACCGAAAAGTGAAGAAAATATATAGTAGTCCGTACATTGACGCATGCATAGATCTCTGATCATAATTATCACGCATAAAGGTTTTACCAATGCATGGCTATTGTGTATGCACTTGTTTCGCAGGACTCCATTGCTCCATAACGTGCATGACCTTCTGCAAGTAGGCCATCCTGGTCGCGTCCACTGACATGTTGAGGCTTGCAGCATCAGCTCGTTCAGCTCATGTTAGAGCCTAAAGGCATACCCGATCAGTTTGGCGAGGAAGGCTGCCTCGTGCCCAACGTGGCCTCGAGGGTGGCGACCTTATTTACCACAGAGTGCCGAGATCTCCTGCACACAGCGATGCAGGACGCCGAAGCCTCCTCGAGCTCGGACAGCTAGATGGCGAGGCGAGCGGGGGGCGGGGGGAGTCGAAGGAGTACTTGTCGGGGGAATAATCGCGTCGAGTGTATCCTTGTGATGGTGACAGTGGCAACGGCGGAAGAGAGAGCTCACCGGATTCCGTGGTGACGGATGAGGCCGTGCCGCTGTGCAAGTTTGCATCGGCTAGGCCGGCGAGGTCGCACGCATGCATACATGTATGTTCATAGGTCATGCATGCATCGGTATGCTTGCTCTAGCCAGCTACCCGACCTGGATGGCGAATCGATGGCTTCCTGTTTCTCCTCCACTCCTGCGGAAGGGACCAATGGAAGCATAATTCCTCCCCCAGCCGTGCCACCTCTCGCGACCTTCTCATCGATCCCCTCCTTCCTGATTGGACGACATCTCCCCGAAGTGCGACTGGTGGAAGGCGTGAGAGGGGCCGATGATCTTGTGATTGGGGCTCGTACGGAGGTGGCGGATCGCATCGTGAGCACATGAGTTATCCGGGACAGCGCGAGTCATGGAGGCGAGGACGGATCGCAGGCGAGGCCTGCCATATGCTCAGAATTCTCGGGCGTATAGTTGGTTTTCTCCCCTGGCTGAAGTAATATATAGGTATGTGAGGGCAAGAGTTTGGATGCCGAACACTTCGATCTTGACCTCGGATCTGGAAAAAGGGATGTGCGGGGCGACGGAAAAAGAGGCAAGCGATTTTGTACTACAAAACGAACAACGTCACTACCAGAATTTACCCAATTGCCGACGGCCAAATCTATGCCGACGGCCCCCGTCGGCATCAACGGATCTATCCCGACGGCACAGGTCAGGCCGTCGGCGTAGAAAAGCCTTCGGCATACGTCCACCTATGCCGACAGGGGCCGTCGGCACAGATGGGCTGTCGGCATCCCAATAAATATGCCTACGGCGGCCGTCGGCATAGAGGCTGTCTTCGGCATATCTGTGTGCCCGACTGCCCGGGCGGCGACATCCTTTGACGGCGTGAAGCCTACGCCGACGGGGCCTAACGGTCGCCGTCGGCATATCTGCCACGTCATCGATCCGCGTGATCTGCCACGTCAACGATCCGTAACGCTCACTCGTCCGTGGGGTGGCATATCTATGCCGACAGCCTTGCCGTCGGCATAGGCTTGGCCCATGGACGGTCCCACGTCATCGATCCGCGCCATATGCCACGTCATCGATCCATGGCTCTACCCTTCTGTGGCTGTAGCTATGCCGACGGCATAGCCGTAGGCATAGATTTCTAATATTTTTTTTCATATTTTATTTATTTTCTCTTTTCCCTTTTTATTTTTTTCCAAAATAATTAGATTAACTTAAATGTGCCTTATAT
>NC_041384.1:7974104-7979110 GCF_002162155.2 Triticum dicoccoides | reverse complement strand
GCGGCTCCGGGGTGTGCCCCCCTCACGGGCGTCGCTGCCACCATGTCACAGAGAGGGGAAACGGCCACGTCGGGCCGACACGGAGGGAATCTTGGGGTGGGTTGGACCGGGACGGTGTTGGGAGGTCTAGCTATGGGCTGGGCTATGAAAACCAGGTGAAAAGGTCCACCGGTCAAACCCCGTCCGGCGAAAGTCAAAGGGCTAGACCCAGCGGTCGTCTTTGTCAGGGTTAGACGGGACGGGGTACCTGGGGGTAGCAATGCCGCTAGGCGTTGCGGTGGGCCCTCCTACGGTTGTGGAAGCATGGTGGCAGGCGCAGGCACCCAACACGCGGCTCAGGGGAGTGCCCCCCTCACGGTTGAGGTCCCGGTGCGACGCTCCGGTGCCATTGCTACCCCCAGGGCCCCCGTCCCCCCATGGCCCTCAATGCCACCGGAGCGTCGCACCGGGCCCTCATACATGCGGGGTGGGGTGGTAGCATGTCCGAAGATGCGGAACGCGTCTCCGGGGCGTGGCCCCCCCTCACGGACGGCGATGACACGGTAGTAGACGTTCTGCGGTAAAGATGCGGCGTCAATATTACTAAATACTCGGAGCGCAATAAAATCATGATTTTTTTTTGCACGACGTGGGCACATGTGCTATAGGAACGATGGTATTTTTTCATAATTTTTGGTGATGGAGAAGTCTCCGAAAAATTCCCTCTACGCGGATTGCCCTTCGCGCGTCTACGGCTGTGGCCGGCGGCCTCCGGGGGCTAGCATGCCGCCAAATCTTGCGCCGGCAGCCTCTCACAAGTCTGGAAGTGTTGTCGCGGTTGCAAACGCCCGGCACGCGTGTCCGGGGTGTGCCCCCCCCCCTCACGGATGGCGCTGCCGCCGGCACCTGGAGGGGGGGAAACGGACGCGTGGGGTCTACACGGAGGGGATCTTGCTATGGTTCTGGCCCGGATGTTGCTCCAAAGTGTTCCTATGGGCTGACCTAACACAACCGGGTGGGGAGGTCCACTGGTCAAAGCTCGTCCGTGCAAAGTCAAAGGGCTAGATCCCGTGGTCAAACGCTACAGGGTTAGGTGGGACGGGGGCACTGGGGGGTAGCAATGCCATCGAAGCGTCGCACCGGGCCCTCATACATGCGGGGTGGTGTGGTGGCATGTCCGAAGAGGCGGGACGCGTGTCCGGGGCGTGGCCCCCCCTCACGGATGGCGATGACACGGTAGTAGACGTTCTGCGGTAATGATGCGGCGTCAATATTACTAAATACTCGGAGCGCGATAAAATCATGAGTTTTTTTGCACGACGCGGGCACATGTGCTATAGGAACGATGGTATTTTTTCATAATTTTTGGTGATGGAGAAGTCTCCGAAAAATTCCCTCTACGCGGATTGCCCTTCGCGCGTCTACGGGTGTGGCCGGCGGCCTCCGGGGGCTAGCATGCCGCCAAATCTTGCATAGGCGGCCACTCACAAGTCTGGAAGTGTTGTGGCGGTTACAAACGCCCGAAACGCGTGTCCGGGGTGTGCCCCCCTCACGGACGGCGCCGCCGCCGGCACCTAGAGGGGGGAAACGGACGTGTGGGGTCCACATGGAGGGGATCTTGCTGTGGGTCTGGCCCGGATGTTGCTCCAAAGTGTTCCTATGGGCTGACCTAACACAACCGGGTGGGGAGGTCCACTGGTCAAAGCCCGTTCGTGCAAAGTCAAAGGGCTAGATCCCGTGGTCAAACGCTACAGGGTTAGGCGGGACGGGGGCACTGGGGGATAGCAATGCCACTGGAGCATCGCACCGGGCCCTCATACATGCGGGGTGGTGTGGTGGCATGTCCGAAGAGGCGGGACGCGTCTCCGGGGCATGGCCCCCCCTCACGGACGGTGATGACACGGTAGTAGACATTCTGCGGTAACAATGCGGCGTCAATATTACTAAATACTCGGAGCGCGATAAAATCATGAGTTTTTTTGCACGACGCGGGCACATGTGCTATAGGAACGATGGTATTTTTTCATAATTTTTGGTGATGGAGAAGTCTCCGAAAAATTCCCTCTACGCGGATTGCCCTTCGCGCGTCTACGGCTGTGGCTGGCGGCCTCCGGGGGCTAGCATGCCGCCAAATCTTGCGTAGGCGGCCAAATCTTGCGTAGGCGGCCTCCGGTGGCAGGTACGTCGCCTCCTTCTCCACCGTGTTCCGGATCAACCTCTACCGCACCAACGCGACAAGCAAGGGCGAAGGCCTCGCGTTCGCCGTCGCGTCCAGCAACGGCGGCGGCGGCCTGCCCCCCGGCAGCCACGGCGGGTACCTAGGCCTCACCAACGCGTCCATGGACGGCAACCCCGCCAACGGGTTCGCGGTCGTGGAGCTGGACAGGGTGAAGCAGCCCTACAACCTCGATGACAACCACGTCGGCCTCGACGTGAACGGCGTCCGCTGCACCCACGCCACCTCGCTCACGCCCTTCGGCATCCAGCTCGCTCCCATCGACACCACGGTCAACGACGGCTTCTACATGGTCTGGGTCAACTACGACGGTGCGTCGCGGCGCGCGCGGGCGTACGTCGCCATGGCGTGGCCTTGCTCGATGCGCCGCTGGACCTCTCGGCAGTGCTCCTCGGCAAGCGAAGGGCGGAGCTGAATAGCCCATGAACCATTAGAATGCTGTGATTGTACTGAGCAAGCTGGCTGTGCCGTGAAGGAATACAACGTCGGGAAGAGCTGGCATAAACGGCCCACTTCTAGACATTGGTCCTTCCAGAAGGAAATCAAAAGCCCAGACCCCAGAACACATTTAGAGGAGTTGATGACCATAGGAACGAGATCTCTGAACCCTTTCCAGATGGTAGTGTCTCTGCTACTAGCACGTTGTGGAAGAACAGCCCGGCAGTAATGTGTGGCAAACCAGTTATAACATGGTATGTCTGAACCTTGTACAACTTTGGAGACAAACTTGCACATCATAGCTTGATTGTGAGCTTGCAGCTGACGGATTCCCAACCCTCCATTGATACGAGGCAACGATACTGTATCCCAAGCCACTAGGCATTGGCCACCCTTGACTTTGTTCTTGCCTTGCGAGAAGAAAGCACGTAAGAGACTTTCTAATTTCCCCAGAGACTCCTTGGGCCAAGCAAAGCATGACATGAAGTAGCTTGGTATACCAGTGAGAACTAAGTTGATGAGAGTCAGTCTACCCCCTAAGGATAAGAAGGTAGCTAACCAGCCTAAAAGACGACGGTCAACCTTGTGTATAATAGGCAGTAACATACCGTGCGTAATTTTGTGCAGAGAGAGAGGCAGACCCAGGTAGTTGCATGGAAAGGATGAAACGGGGCAGCCTAGGATCTGGGCAATGGCCGAAGCGGTGCTGGAGTCCACAGCAACAGGTACGAGAGTGCTCTTGTGGAAATTTATGGTGAGCCCAGAAAACGCACAGAAAGCTGTGAGGGCTGACTTAACAACTGCAGCCTGCTGCGTAGTGCCTTGAAAAAGGATCAGCGTGTCATCCGCGTATTGCAGAACCGGGAAGAAACTGTCCGAACCGAGTGGGTGAACCAGGGAGCCATCCTGGAACAAATGGCAGCACATTCTCTGCAGTACGTCTGTAACAATAATGAAGAGGTAAGGGGATAAGGAGTCGCCTTGCCGAAACCCTCGCTTAGCCCGGATGGGAGCATCCATCTCGCCATTAAGAAGGACTTTAGAGCTGCCAGTTGACAAAAGCGTATGAATCCAACTAATCCACAACTGAGGAAAACCTCTGGCTTCAAGTACTTTGTGTAAACAGGACCAACTGACACTGTCAAAAGCTTTATGGAAGTCCAACTTCAGAGCAATGACCGGCAATTTCCGTTTGTATGCATATTGGATCATTTCGGCAGCCAGGGTAAAATTTTCTATGATCGATCTGCTCCGCAAGAAGCCAGACTGGAGGGAGTGAATCAAGAGAGGGATCCAAGTTTTCAGTCTGCCTGCCAGAACCTTAGAAACCAGCTTGGGTATACTGTGTACGAGAGAAATAGGTCTGAAATCCCACATCTCCAAGGGCGTATCCTTTTTGGGTAGCAGGGTGATGAGAGTAGAGTTAATACCAGCAATATCAACTTCAGTTTTGTCGAAATCCTAAAAAATGGAACAGGTCATCCTTTAGCAGCAGCTTGAAAGTCTTGTAAAACTCGTTGGTGAAACCGTCAGGTCCCGGGCTTTTGTTATTGGGTGAGCCACTAATGGCTTGCACGATTTCAGCCCAGGAAAATTGTGCCGTCAGGGCAGATAAATCAAGCGGAGTGTATAGGGAGTGCACATCCACTGTGTTCAAGGAGGGGGCAGGCTGTCCCAAGATTGCTTTAAAGTACTCTGTGGCCAAACTGAGTTTTTGACCATTCTGGAAATGCTCCACCCCATTGTGCACAAGCACTTTAATCTTATTTTAAGATTAAAATGATAAGAACAAACAAATATTTAAGAAATTATTCCAATGCAATTCAGGGTTGGTCTCTGGTAAACCTTTTTTTTGGACACCGTTTCAGGTGAGCTACCAACGTGTGAGACTTGATCAGGCTAGTTTGCTGCTCAACTTCTCTCTCCCCCGCACCCGCACGCCTCCCTCTCCATCTTGCTCCGTCCGTCCGTTGACCTTTGCCCCCTGCTCGCTCGCTGCCGCGGCACACATCCGGCCTCCCCCTCGGGCCTCCCCCCATTGACCTTTGCCCCCTGCTCGCTCGCTCGCTGCCGCGGCAGCACACATCCCGCCTCACTGCATCACCCAGCCTCCGCCGGAGCTCGCCATCTGGACACACCAATCCCTATTCTTGCCCTCTACTTGTTTGATTTCCAAGCTTGCTTGTTGATTTGCTAAGCAACATGTATATAAACTGGACTGATTCAATCTAATGAAGCGAGGTGGGACTATTCTATGGATGCACGATAGTGGAAGGGTTGATCAAACTTTCGCAACCAGGATAAACCAACGAATCGTTGATCGATACTGGCTGTGTGATGGCGACCAGGGCGG
>NC_041384.1:7966093-7974094 GCF_002162155.2 Triticum dicoccoides | reverse complement strand
AGAGATGCTGGCTGAACAACATGTATTGCCTAAGCAGAGCATGTGATCAAATACAGTGCCAATCAAATCTACTCTAGTAAATCAATGAATGAAGTATGTTCCAGCGATGAAATAGCAGGCATCAGCCATGCTGCTACTGTACCATGTGCTCAAATAGTTAATGCAAGAAAACTAAAGATTAGCAGTAAATTCCTAGAAGCCTAAGCGAAGAAGCAAACCCAGTACGCCGATCTGCCGGCCGCTGGGGGTAGGGTATGATGGTAGAAAAGGGACACGCACGTGGAGGAAGTTGAGGACGGAACCGAGCTCCCACATACAGCAGAGCCACCACCGTGCCAGCTCCGCGGGCGCTTCGGGCTCCGACACAAGCGGCGCCTCGTCCGCCGCGGCACCCGCTGCAGCTTGGCGACGCGGCCGTTCTACCGGCCAGCACAGAAAACAATTTTACTGTCAAATTTCATCAAACACTTTGCATGCCTTGAAATAGGAATATTATGGTAGGGGGAGTGGGATCCAGGGAAGCCGTGGGCAGGGGAGGTGAGAGAGCGTGTTTTTCTGAGAAAGAGGTGACGTGAGAGAAGAGAGAGATGCTATGAGAGAGAGAAAGAAGTGTGTTTTCTGAGAAAGAGAGCACACAGAAAACATTTTTTTTATGAGAGGTGATGTGAGAGCGTATTTTTTCTGAGAAAAAGGTGATGTGAGACAGAAGAGAGGTGCTATGAGAGAGAGAGAGCAGAGAGAAAGAGCATGTTTTTAGAGATAGAGAGCATATAACATTTTCTCGTGAGAGAGAGGTGATGTGAGAGATGAAGGAGCAGAGGTGTTGTGTGAGAGAAATGAGAAGAGAGAGAGAGGTGACGTGCGTGAGTGAAAAAAAAGATGTCATTTAAAGGTGAGAAAGTGCACGGACAAACATATGACCACTGCAGCAAGGAGTGCACTGCTCCTCCTCTGTTAATTACTGGCAAGCTCTGACAGACCATGGATATTTGAGACAGCTCGTCCACTATTTTCAAATCTAGGCACACATCCAAATACACTAAAGCCCACATTGGACGGCTATGATAGAGGGTACCGTGTAGCCCGTCCTACAAAAAACCGCTCTCCAAAAATTAACACAAACAAGTTCAGAGCAAAACATCAGTCTTTCCAATAACAGGCATTATATACATGATAATCCATCAGTGCATCATGTATTTTTTTCAATCAGCGATTACCTCAGTTGCTTCTCACTTTTTGCTGCACCTCTTCGAACGCAAATAAGCAACGACCTGCGGTCATGGTATTTCATTCAGGTCTGTAGCATTTAGATCATTGTCGTGTCTTGGTAACCATCATGATGTACAACCCCAGAGATGTCAGCCAACAACACCAGCGTCCATTGGAAATCTGGAACTATGTAGAACCTTGTTCACGTGCATGCCTGTAAGACAAATAACTCATGGGCTTCGTACCTGCTATTCCTGATCCTTCTTCCTTGGACTTCAGTTTGGAATATTGAGGGTCTAACCAATCAGAAGCATTTTAACTCATCTCATCAATCAACTTATGTTCTAGCTCAGAGCGCCCAACCTTCATGTCACTGATCAGTGGACATATGGTAGGTATATAAATCAAAGGCTGGTGTAACCTGCATGCACTTGGGCTCGAGTGATGTGAGGAAGTGGACGACGTCGAGCGCCGAGCGCCAACGTGCGCGAGAAATTAACTTACAACTGAAACTTTGACGAAACTGAATTTTCTGAATCTGATGAAACTTAATCTGACAAAAACTGATGAAACTGAAATTGACAAATCTGACGGAACTTCAGGACAGCATAGGTGGCGCCGTAGTGGCCTCGTGCGAAGGCTGCTGCAGCCTCAGAGGCAGCTGCACGGGGAAGGGGGCAGCCGAGTTGGTCATCATCCCTTTGGATCATTGAAGCCGTGGGTCGTAGGTGGCAGGAGAGGAGATCCGGGGCTGGGAGGAGTAGCCGCGGGTCGCCAGATATAGGGCGCGTCAATCCTGTACGGGCAGCCAGCATGCGGCGGATGAGACCAAGCGGCTAGGGGATTTGATGACGGGGCGACGCCGGCCACCTCCTGCAGCCGCCCGGCAACGGAGAAACAGGTCGCGCGTATGGATGCCGGTGATGGGCGCGGGTGTGGGGGAACTTGGGGTAGGGGTAGGCGGGGCGGCAAGGTAGGCCATGGCAGCGCGTGACGACGGTAGGCGGTCCGGCGGCGCGGCGAGGAGGGGCGACGGCGCTCGGCGACGGGAGGCGGAGCGCCGGCCGGGCGGGGCAAGAGGTGGCGGCGCGCTGGAGTCTTTTTTTTTTGAAAGTCGGCGCGCTGGAGTCGAGATGGGATTGGGATTTGGGAGGCAGGGTCGTGAAGGGTTGGGTCGGGTAGCTCTTTCTCTTTTTTATCTTTTTCTAATGTCTTTTTTTAGATCTTTAGCGAAACATTTTTTTCACCTATGGATGGCAGTGGTGGGTAATTATTTGCAACTTTATTAATGAAAAGTGACGATGAACCCACAGAGTCAATCCGTGCTTTATTATTACTAGCAAAAGGGCCCGTGCGTTGCAACGGGAGAAAAAAATCATATTCTTCAGTGGTTATGACCACATTTTGTTCACATCTCATCTCATGATTTTTAAAATTTATTTACAAATGCAAGAAAATGTACCCTTTTTCAAATTTATTCACAAACTAAAGCAATGTTCGCATTTTTGAAAAAATATCTTGGTTGTCAAAAGAAATTGATAATTCAAAGAATTATTCTGAATTTCAAGAAACGTTTTCTAAAAGACATACTATAATATTTCGATCTAACCCGGCAATTACTTCTTCAAAATTCACGCTCATGTCGTAAAAATATTGTAACAAACATGTTCAACTGAACTGTGTTTGGCACTGGATCAACTCATAAACTAACTTATAGACTGAAAAGTAGGATGCTTTTGTTGTCTTAAGGAAATACATATGGAAAACATCACAAACTCACATAGCTACAGGAAAATTCGTAGCTTTGTACTTACCTAGCTCATCTATGGATCTCAGAGTTTTTCTTTGAAGCATATATAGGAGACTTGTATACTAATTCACACGTCCATGCAACCTTTGCTTGGCCCTGTCTGCTCATGCAGGTTAGAGTTATTTTTTCATGCATAAATGATGTCGGGATTTTTTCTTATCAGACACTCCAATTGGGCTCTTGTCCTCGCCGCGAAGTCTCACCCAGTTGGCACTGCAGTTGAAGCATATAAAAGCCAAAACTTGTATGT
Organism: Triticum dicoccoides; assembly: GCF_002162155.2. Taxonomy (NCBI): domain Eukaryota; kingdom Viridiplantae; phylum Streptophyta; class Magnoliopsida; order Poales; family Poaceae; genus Triticum; species Triticum dicoccoides. Next base: position 7,970,825 of record NC_041384.1, on the reverse strand, counting down.
AAATATATGTTAAGTAAAAGGAAGTGATTCCCACAACCCATGTTTTCTAACATATTTATGGGCATCCAAGATATTATGTCTGTCCATCAAGAAGATATGCATGGACAGATATCTTCATAGGCCGGAGCAGCAGCAATAACAGAAGGATTGTTGAACGGATACGTTACTGATGCAACGTATCACCAATTAGGGAGAACTATAAGACGTGCAAAATGCTAGTCTGCTACTTACTTTCATCCATCCCTGCATGCTGCTGCTGCTGCTGCATCCTGCATGAAAAGCCATCACCTCACCAGGATGTAGTTCACGCTCTTCTACATCTCATAGCAAGGTTAGAACATGAAAATTGGGATCAACGCTCTTCTACCTGCTTGGGAAGTATATGAGAAAAAGGAAAGCTGGAACAACGTTCAGAGTCACAGGCCACTCCACACTACACCAAGCACACGACTCTATCTCTAATTCACAATGTTGTGTGAACCTCGACCTCGATCAACATACCTTGGTGGTGCCATTGATAGGCGATGGAGTGGTAAACCGGCGAGACGCTTCTTCCTGCGCCAGCCAGCGGCTCCCGGAACACCTTAAGCACTGCACCATGACGAACAGCGAGAACATACGTCTGCAACTGCCAATGAAGGGAGCAATGAGTGGAGGATGATCGATGCATGGGGTTGGGAGGCGGCGACCTACTGATGATCGGTGCCGATAGAGAAGAGCCCGATCATGGTTGACGGACGCGCTAGGCGGGAGCGGGAGAGTCCAGCGGGGGCGGCGCTGAGCGGAGGAGACGGTCGGCGGACAAATCTCATGGGGTGAACGGGTACTGGTAGAGCTCGATCTGGAGTGAAGTCCAGCGGGCGTTCTTGGGACCTTTGCCGCCATTGCGATCTATATATCACAAGAGACGATCCAGCTCTCTGGAGCCGATCGAGTCGAGGAGGACGTGAGCAAGGTAACAAACATACGCGTCGTGAGAGATCAAGGAAGTCATGCACACGACCTCGGGCAACACCGTGGCCGATCTCGATCGGGAGGAAGACCAAGGACGCCCATCGTGCTTCCTCGAACTCGGCGCTGCTCTTCCTCGATGCGAGGTCTCGGCGTCTCGCCTAGGTATAGGAGAGCACGCGATCCCGGGCATCATATATATGGGAGGGTTAGGAAGGTTCAACTGGAAGTCCTGATCGTGAGTTTCTTTGTTTTCTTATTTAATTGGTTTTCTAGTAGTAGTACATGACTTTGACACGACACGTACGTTTTATTGAATCAAATTCGTGCAATGAAGAAAACAGAAAAAGGAATAAGGAATAAGAACCGCGACCGGGGAAAGAATAAAAGAAGGTAACATGTATTTGTGCACAAATGAGTTAGTGTCCTAGTGGTTAGTGCACCTACGGTCTCCGCGAAGAGATCCTGAGTTCGAACCCTTCTGACGCATTAACTACCTTTTTTACTTGGGTTTGAAAAATATAAAGGAAAAACGGGCCGGCCCAATTACAAGCGCGCCAGTTGGCGAACCGGCGCAGAATTCGCCTCGTTGAATTACCGAGACAGAAATTTAGTACCACCTTGAATATGTTTCAAATTTAAACTGAAAGCGTAAATTCATGGGAAAAAAGCGTATTGTGACGGTGAACCCACGGAGTCAATCTGTGCATTATATATTATTATTATTATTATTATTATTATTATTATTATTATTATTATTATTATTATTATTATTAGGGATAGAAAACTAGCAAAAGAGCCCGTGCGTTGCAACGGGATAAAAGAGCCCCTAGGTCATTTGTTCACCTTCAAATCAAGGTCACCTTGTGACTGCTCAATTGTATATACTCCCTCCATCCATCTATATAGGGCCTAATGCATTTTTGATGTAACTTTGACCGCATGTTAGAGCCAAAATATATGATTATGCAAGTTATAGACAAAGCATACTCTCAAATACGTACATGAAAGGTGCTTCCAATGATATAATTTTGACATTATACATCTCATATACAATTAATCTTAATAGTCAAAGACAATCTCGAAAAATGCATTAGGCCCTATATATGTGTGGATGGAGGGGGTAGCAGGTTTGCATTAAATATTAATTTGTCAACAATTTCTGGTATAGTTTTTCTTCTTGAAACTATAGGTGATAAAGATGTTAAATCGCTGAGAAAGGCATAATTGAGGATAAAAAAATCATAGAACCAGACATCAAAAAATGACAATCACCATCGAGTAATCACTGTGCAAGAAAGAGCAGCTAACTACCCTTGTTGTATGTAATATACAATGCATCAAGCCACTTAATATTTTTATGCATCATAATATCAATATAAGCCTATTAACAATTTGCATCCGTGGTCAACAAACAACACAATGAATTACTATAGGGCATCCTCGTTAAAAACAGTCAACATGGAAAGATTGCTCCACTGATCATACATATATAAAAAAAACCTCTTGGGCTCTCTCACCTGTATGGAGTGGATCGAGTTAATATAAGAATTCATCTTAACTGGCCACGTGGGTTTCTCTGCTACTTCAGCATGGTGTCTTTGATGATCCGCCATGTATGATTTATCTTGTGCAGTGCAATTTTTTGACCGAAAAGTGAAGAAAATATATAGTAGTCCGTACATTGACGCATGCATAGATCTCTGATCATAATTATCACGCATAAAGGTTTTACCAATGCATGGCTATTGTGTATGCACTTGTTTCGCAGGACTCCATTGCTCCATAACGTGCGTGACCTTCTACAAGTAGGCCATCCTGGTCACGTCCACTGACATGTTGAGGCTTGCAGCATCAGCTCGTTCAGCTCATGTTAGAGCCTAAAGGCATACCCGATCAGTTTGGCGAGGAAGGCTGCCTCGTGCCCAATGTGGCCTCGAGGGTGGTGACCTTATTTACCACAGAGTGCCGAGATCTCCTGCACACAGCGATGCAGGACGCCGAAGCCTCCTCGAGCTCGGACAGCAGATGGCGAGGCGAGCGGGGGGCGGGGGGAGTCGAAGGAGTACTTGTCGGGGGAATAATCGCCTCGAGTGTATCCTTGTGATGGTGACAGTGGCAACGGCGGAAGAGAGAGCTCACCGGATTCCGTGGTGACGGATGAGGCCGTGCCGCTGTGCAAGTTTGCATCGGCTAGGCCGGCGAGGTCGCACGCATGCATACATGTATGTTCATAGGTCATGCATGCATTGGTATGCTTGCTCTAGCCAGCTACCCGACCTGCATGGCGAATCGATGGCTTCCTGTTTCTCCTCCACTCCTGCAGAAGGGACCAATGGAAGCATAATTCCTCCCCCAGCCGTGCCACCTCTCGCGACCTTCTCATCGATCCCCTCCTTCCTGATTGGACGACATCTCCCCGAAGTGCGACTGGTGGAAGGCGTGAGAGGGGCCGATGATCTTGTGATTGGGGCTCGTACGGAGGTGGCGGATCGCATCGTGAGCACATGTGTTATCCGGGACAGCGCGAGTCATGGAGGCGAGGACGGATCGCAGGCGAGGCCTGCCATATGCTCAGAATTCTCGGGCGCATAGTTGGTTTTCTGCCCTGGCTGAAGTAATATATAGGTATGTGAGGGCAAGAGTTTGGATGCCGAACACTTCGATCTTGACCTCGGATCTGGAAAAAGGGATGTGCGGGGCGACGGAAAAAGAGGCAAGCGATTTTGTACTACAAAACGAACAACGTCACTACCAGAATTTACCCAATTGCCGACGGCCAAATCTATGCCGACGGCCCCCGTCGGCATCAACGGATCTATCCGACGGCACAGGTCAGGCCGTCAGTGTAGAAAAGCCTTCGGCATACGTCCACCTATGCCGACAGGGGCCGTCGGCACAGATGGGCTGTCGGCATCCCAATAAATATGCCTACGGCGGCCGTCGGCATAGAGGCTGTCTTCGGCATATCTGTGTGCCCGACTGCCCGGGCGGCGACATCCTTTGACGGCGTGAAGCCTACGCCGACGGGGCCTAACGGTCGCCGTCGGCATATCTGCCATGTCATCGATCCGCGTGATCTGCCACGTCAACGATCCGTAACGCTCACTCGTCCGTGGGGTGGCATATCTATGCCGACAGCCTTGCCGTCGGCATAGGCTTGGCCCATGGACGGTCCCACGTCATCGATCCGCGCCATATGCCACGTCATCGATCCATGGCTCTACCCTTCTGTGGTTGTAGCTATGCCGACGGCATAGCCGTAGGCATAGATTTCTAATTTTTTTTCATATTTTATTTATTTTCTCTTTTTCCTTTTTATTTTTTTTTCAAAATAATTAGATTAACTAAAATGTGCCTTATATATATATATATATATCAATTGCCCACTCACGAGCGTCACTTCCGCCGTGTTATGGAGAGGGGAGACGGGACGGGGTACCTGGGGGGTAGCAATGCCGCCAGGTGTTGCGGTGGGCCCTCCTACGGTTGTGGAAGCATGGTGGCAGGCGCAGGCACCCGGCACGCGGCTCCGGGGTGTGCCCCTCCCCTCACGGGCGTCGCTGCCGCCGTGTCCCGGAGGGGGGAAACGGCAACGTCGGGCCGTCATGGAGGGAATCTTGGGGTGGGTTGGGTCGGGACTGTGTTGGGGGTGTAGCTATGGGCTGGGCTATGACAACCAGGTGAAAAGGTCCACCGGTCAAACCCCGTGCGGTGAAAGCCAAAGGGCTAGACCCGGCGGTCGTCTGTGTCAGGGTTAGACGGGACGGTGTACCTGGGG
>NC_041384.1:7953629-7965500 GCF_002162155.2 Triticum dicoccoides | reverse complement strand
ACCCGACACGCGGCTCCGGGGTGTGCCCCCCTCACGGGCGTCGCTGCCACCGTGTCACGGAGAGGGGAAACGACCACGTCGAGCCGACACGGAGGGAATCTTGGGGTGGGTTGGGCCGGGACGGTGTTGGGGGGTCTAGCTATGGGCTGGGCTATGAAAACCAGGTGAAAAGGTCCACCGGTCAAACCCCGTCCGGCGAAAGTCAAAGGGCTAGACCCAGCGGTCGTCTTTGTCAGGGTTAGACGGGACGGGGTACCTGGGGGTAGCAATGCCGCTAGGCGTTGCGGTGGGCCCTCCTACGGTTGTGGAAGCATGGTGGCAGGCGCAGGCACCCGACACGTGGCTCAGGGGAGTGCCCCCCTCACGGTTGAGGTCCCGGTGCGACGCTCCGGTGCCATTGCTACCCCTAGGGCCCCCGTCCCCCCATGGCCCTCAATGCCACCGGAGCGTCGCACCGGGCCCTCATACATGCGGGGTGGGGTGGTAGCATGTCTGAAGATGCGGAACGCGTCTCCGGGGCGTGGCCCCCCCTCACGGACGGCGATGACACGGTAGTAGACGTTCTGCGGTAAAGATGCGGCGTCAATATTACTAAATACTCGGAGCGCAATAAAATCATGATTTTTTTTGCACGACGTGAGCACATGTGCTATAGGAACGATGGTATTTTTTCATAATTTTTGGTGATGGAGAAGTCTCCGAAAAATTCCCTCTACGCGGATTGCCCTTCGCGCGTCTACGGCTGTGGCCGGCGGCCTCCGGGGGCTAGCATGCCGCCAAATCTTGCGCCGGCAGCCTCTCACAAGTCTGGAAGTGTTGTCGCAGTTGCAAACGCCCGGCACGCGTGTCCGGGGTGTGCCCCCCCCCCCGGACGGCGCTGCCGCCGGCACCTGGAGGGGGGAAACGGACGCGTGGGGTCTACACGGAGGGGATCTTGCTATGGGTCTGGCCCGGATGTTGCTCCAAAGTGTTCCTATGGGCTGACCTAACACAACCGGATGGGGATGTCCACTGGTCAAAGCTCGTCCGTGCAAAGTCAAAGGGCTAGATCCCGTGGTCAAACGCTACAGGGTTAGGCGGGATGGGGGCACTGGGGGGTAGCAATGCCATCGGAGCGTCGCACCGGGCCCTCATACATGCGGGGTGGTGTGGTGGCATGTCCGAAGAGGCGGGACGCGTGTCCGGGGCGTGGCCCCCCCTCATGGACGGCGATGACACGGTAGTAGACGTTCTGCGGTAACGATGCGGCGTCAATATTACTAAATACTCGGAGCGCGATAAAATCATGAGTTTTTTTGCACGACGCGGGCACATGTGCTATAGGAACGATGGTATTTTTTCATAATTTTTGGTGATGGAGAAGTCTCCGAAAAATTCCCTCTACGCGGATTGCCCTTCGCGCGTCTACGGCTGTGGCCAGCGGCCTCCGGGGGCTAGCATGCCGCCAAATCTTGCGTAGGCGGCCACTCACAAGTCTGGAAGTGTTGTGGCGGTTGCAAACGCCCGGAACGCGTGTCCGGGGTGTGCCCCCCTCACGGACGGTGCCGCCGCCGGCACCTGGAGGGGCGAAACGGACGCGTGGGGTCCACATGGAGGGGATCTTGCTGTGGGTCTGGCCCGGATGTTGCTCCAAAGTGTTCCTATGGGCTGACCTAACACAACCGGGTGGGGAGGTCCACTGGTCAAAGCCCGTCCGTGCAAAGTCAAAGGGCTAGATCCCGTGGTCAAACGCTACAGGGTTAGGCGGGACAGGGGCACTGGGGGGGTAGCAATGCCACCGGAGCATCGCACCGGGCCCTCATACATGCGGGGTGGTGTGGTGGCATGTCCGAAGAGGCGGGACGCGTCTCCGGGGCATGGCCCCCCCTCATGGACGGCGATGACACGGTAGTAGACGTTCTGCGGTAACAATGCGGCGTCAATATTACTAAATACTCGAAGCGCGATAAAATCATGAGTTTTTTTGCACGACGCGGGCACATGTGCTATAGGAACGATGGTATTTTTTCATAATTTTTGGTGATGGAGAAGTCTCCGAAAAATTCCCTCTACGCGGATTGCCCTTCGCGCGTCTACGGATGTGGCTGGCGGCCTCCGGGGGCTAGCATGCCGCCAAATCTTGCGTAGGCGGCCTCTCACAAGTCTGGAAGTATTGTGGCGGTTGCAAACGCCCGGCACGCGTGTCCGGGGTGTGCCCCCCCTCACGGACGGCGCCGCCGCCGGCACCAGGAGGGGGAAACGGACGCGTGGGGTCTACACGGAGGGGATCTTGCTGTGGGTCTGGCCCGGATGTTGCTCCAAAGTGTTCCTATAGGCTGACCTAACACAACCGGGTGGGGAGGTCCACTGGTCAAAACCCGTCCGTGCAAAGTCAAAGGGCTAGATCCCGTGGTCAAACGCTACAGGGTTAGGCGGGACGGGGGCACTGGGGGGGGGTAGCAATGCCACCGGAGCGTCGCGCCGGGCCCTCATACATGCGGGGTGGTGTGGTGGCTGAAGGAAATATGCCCTAGAGGCAATAATAAAGTTATTATTTATTTCCTTAAATCATGATAAATGTTTATTATTCATGCTAGAATTGTATTAACCGGAAACATAATACATGTGTGAATACATAGACAACCAGAGTGTCACTAGTATGCCTCTACTAGACTAGCTCGTTAATCAAAGATGGTTATGTTTCCTAACCATGAACAAAGAGTTGTTATTTGATTAACGAGGTCACATCATTAGTTGAATGATCTGATTGACATGACCCATTCCATTAGCTTAGCACCCGATTGTTTAGTATGTTGCTATTGCTTTCTTCATGACTTATACATGTTCCTATGACTATGAGATTATGCAACTCCCGTTTGCCGGAGGAACACTTTGGGTGCTACCAAACGTCACAACGTAACTGGGTGATTATAAAGGAGTACTACAGGTGTCTCCAATGGTAAATGTTGGGTTGGCGTATTTCGAGATTAGGATTTGTCACTCCAATTGTCGGAGAGGTATCTCTGGGCCCTCTCGGTAATGCACATCACTTAAGCCTTGCAAGCATTGCAACTAATAAGTTAGTTGCGGGATGATGCATTACAGAACGAGTAAAGAGACTTGCCAGCAACAAGATTGAACTAGGTATTGGATACCGACGATCGAATCTCGGGCAAGTAACATACCGATGACAAAGGGAACAACGTATGTTATGCGGTCTGACCGATAAAGATCTTCGTAGAATATGTAGGAGCCAATATGGGCATCCAGGTCCCGCTATTGGTTATTGACCGGAGACGTGTCTCGGTCATGTCTACATTGTTCTCGAACCGTAGGGTCCGCACGCTTAACGTTACGATGACAGTTATTATGAGTTTATGCATTTTGATGAACCGAATGTTGTTCGGAGTCCCGGATGTGATCACGGACATGACGAGGAGTCTCGAAATGGTCTAGACATAAAGATTGATATATTGGAAGCCTATATTTGGACATCGGAATTGTTCCGGGTGAAATCGGGAATTTTACCAGATTACCGGGAGGTTACCGGAACCCCCCGGGAGCCAAATGGGCCTACATGGGCCCTAGTGGAGGAGAGAAAGGGCTGCCCTAGATGGGCTGCGCGCCTCCCTCTCCCCCTAGTCCTATTAGTACTAGGAGAGGGGGCCGGCCACCTCCTTCTCTTTTCCCTTTTGAGGATTCCTGGTTGGACTAGGATTGGGGGGGGGAGTCCTACTCCCGGCGGGAGTAGGACTCCTCCTGGCGCGCCCCTATGGCTGCCGCACCCCTCCCCCTTTGCCCCTTTATATACGGGGGCAGGGGGCACCTCTAGACACACAATTGATCAATGAGATCTTTCCTTAGGCGTGTGCGGTGCCCCCTGCCACCAAATTCCACCTCGATCATATCGTTACAGTGCTTAGGCGAAGCCCTGCGTCGGTAGAACATCAAGATCATCATCACGCCGTCGTGCTGACGGAACTCTTCCTCGACGCTTTGCTGGATCGGAGCCCGAGGATCGTCATCGCGCTGAACGTGTGCTAAGAACTCGGAGGTGCCGGAGTAACGGTGCTTGGATTGGTCGGATCGGGAAGAAGACGTACGACTACTTCCTCTACGTTGTGAGATCGCTTCCGCAGTCGGTCTGCGTTGGTACGTAGACAACACTCTCCCCTCTCGTTGCTATGCATCACCATGATCTTGCGTGTGCGTAGGAAATTTTTTGAAATTACTACGTTCCCCAACAGTGGCATCCGAGCCTAGGTTTTATGGTTTGATGTTATTTGCACGAGTAGAACACAAGTGAGTTGTGGGCGATACAAGTCATACTGCCTACCAGCATGTCATACTTTGGTTCGGCGGTATTGTTGGACGAGACGACCCGGACCAACCTTACGCGTACGCTTACGCGAGACCGGTTCCCTCGACGTGTTTTGCACATAGATGGCTTGCGGGCGACTGTCTCTCCAACTTTAGTTGAACCGAGTGTGACTACGCCCGGTCCTTGAGAAGGTTAAAACGGAGTCTATTTGACAAACTATCGTTGTGGTTTTGATGCGTAGGTAAGATGAGTTCTTGCTTAAGCCCGTAGCAGCCACGTAAAACTTGCAACAACAAAGTAGAGGACGTCTAACTTGTTTTTGCAGGGCATGTTGTGATGTGATATGGTCAAGGCATGATGCTAAATTTTATTGTATGAGATGATCATGTTTTGTAACCGAGTTATCGGCAACTGGCAGGAGCCATATGGTTGTCGCTTTATTGTATGCAATGCAATCGCGATGTAATGCTTTACTTTATTACTAAGCGGTAGTGATAGTCGTGGAAGCATAAGATTGGCGAGACGACAACGATGCTACGATGGAGATCAAGGTGTCGCGCCGGTGACGATGGTGATCATGACGATGCTTCAGAGATGGAGATCACAAGCACAAGATGATGATGGCCATATCATATCACTTATATTGATTGCATGTGATGTTTATCTTTTTATGCATCTTATCTTGCTTTGATTGACGGTAGCATTATAAGATGATCTCTCACTAAATTATCAAGAAGTGTTCTCCCTGAGTATGCACCGTTGCCAAAGTTCGTCGTGCCCAGACACCACGTGATGATCGGGTGTGATAAGCTCTACGTCCAACTACAACGGGTGCAAAACAGTTGCACACGTGGAATACTCAGGTTATACTTGACGAGCCAAGCATATACAGATATGGCCTCGGAACACAGAGACCGAAAGGTCGAGCGTGAATCATATAGTAGATATGATCAACATAACGATGTTCACCATTGAAAACTACTCCATCTCACGTGATGATCGGTTATGGTTTAGTTGATTTGGATCACGTGATCACTTAGAGGATTAGAGGGATGTCTATCTAAGTGGGAGTTCTTAAGTAATTTGATTAACTGAACTTAACCTTATCATAAACTTAGTACCTGATAGTATCTTGCTTGTTTATGTTGATTGTAGATAGATGGCTCGTGCTGTTGTTCCGTTAAATTTTAATGCGTTCCTTGAGAAAGCAAAGTTGAAAGATGATGGTAGCAATTACATGGACTGGGTCCGTAACTTGAGGATTATCCTCATTGCTGCACAGAAAAATTACGTCCTGGAAGCACCGCTGGGTGCCAGGCCTGCTGCTGGAGCAACACCAGATGTTATGAACGTCTGGCAGAGCAAAGCTGATGAATACTCGATAGTTCAGTGTGCCATGCTTTACGGCTTAGAATCGGGACTTCAACGACGTTTTGAACGTCATGGAGCATATGAGATGTTCCAGGAGTTGAAGTTAATATTTCAAGCAAATGCCCGGATTGAGAGATATGAAGTCTCCAATAAGTTCTATAGCTGCAAGATGGAGGAGAACAGTTCTGTCAGTGAGCATATAGTCAAAATGTCTGGGTATAATAATCACTTGATTCAATTGGGAGTTAATCTTTCGGATGATTGCGTCATTGACAGAATTCTCCAATCACTGCCACCAAGCTACAAGAGCTTCGTGATGAACTATAATATGCAAGGGATGAACAAGACTATTCCCGAGCTCTTCGCAATGCTGAAAACTGCGGAGGTAGAAATCAAGAAGGAGCATCAAGTGTTGATGGTTAACAAAACCACTAGTTTCAAGAAAAAGGGCAAAGGGAAGAAGAAGGAGAACTTCAAGAAGAACGGCAAGCAAGTTGCTTCTCAAGAGAAGAAACCCAAGTCTGGACCTAAGCCTGAAACTGAGTGCTTCTACTGCAAGCAGACTGGTCACTGGAAGCAGAACTGCCCCAAGTATTTGGCGGATAAGAAGGATGGCAAGGTGAACAAAGGTATATGTGATATACATGTTATTGGTGTGTACCTTACTAGAGCTCGCAGTAGCACCTGGGTATTTGATACTGGTTCTGTTGCTAATATTTGCAACTCGAAACAGGGACTACGGAATAAGCGGACACTAGCAAAGGACGAGGTGACGATGCGCGTGGGAAACGGTTCCAAAGTCGATGTGATCGCGGTCGGCACGCTACCTCTACATCTACCTTCGGGATTAATATTAGACCTAAATAATTGTTATTTGGTGCCAGCGTTGAGCATGAACATTATATCTGGATCTTGTTTAATGCGAGACGGTTATTCATTTAAATCAGAGAATAATGGTTGTTCTATTTATATGAGTAATATCTTTTATGGTCATGCACCTTTGAAGAGTGGTCTATTTTTGATGAATCTCGATAGTAGTGATACACATATTCATAATATTGAAGCCAAAAGATGCAGAGTTGATAATGAAAGTGCAACTTATTTGTGGCACTGTCGTTTAGGTCATATCGGTGTAAAGCGCATGAAGAAACTCCATACTGATGGACTTTTGGAACCACTTGATTATGAATCACTTGGTACTTGCGAACCGTGCCTCATGGGCAAGATGACTAAAACACCGTTCTCCGGTACTATGGAGAGAGCAACAGATTTGTTGGAAATCATACATACCGATGTATGTGGTCTGATGAATATTGAGGCTCGTGGCGGATATCGTTATTTTCTCACCTTCACAGATGATTTAAGCAGATATGGGTATATCTACTTAATGAAACACAAGTCTGAAACATTTGAAAAGTTCAAAGAATTTCAGAGTGAAGTTGAAAATCATCGTAACAAGAAAATAAAGTTTCTACGATCTGATCGTGGAGGAGAATATTTGAGTTACGAGTTTGGTGTACATTTGAAAAATTGTGGAATAGTTTCGCAACTCACGCCACCCGAAACACCACAGCGTAATGGTGTGTCCGAACGTCGTAATCGTACTTTACTAGATATGGTGCGATCTATGATGTCTCTTACTGATTTACCGCTATCGTTTTGGGGATACGCTCTAGAGACGGCCGCATTCACGTTAAATAGGGCACCATCAAAATCCGTTGAGACGACGCCTTATGAACTGTGGTTTGGCAAGAAACCAAAGTTGTCGTTTCTGAAAGTTTGGGGCTGCGATGCTTATGTGAAAAAGCTTCAACCTGATAAGCTCAAACCAAAATCGGAGAAATGTGTCTTCATAGGATATCCAAAGGAAACTATTGGATACACCTTCTATCACAGATCCGAAGGCAAGACTTTTGTTGCCAAGTTCGGAAACTTTCTAGAGAAGGAGTTTCTCTCGAAAGAAGTGAGTGGGAGAAAAGTAGAACTTGACGAGGTAACTGTACCTACTCCCTTGTTGGAAAGTAGTACATCACAGAAAACTGTTTCTGAGATACCTACACCAATAAGTGAGGAAGCCAATGATGATGATCATGAAACTTTAGATCAAGATACTACTGAACCTCTTAGATCAACCAGAGTGAGATCCACACCAGAGTGGTACGGTAATCCTATTCTGGAAGTCATGCTACTAGATCATGATGAACCTACGAACTATGAAGAAGCGATGGTGAGCCCAGAATCCGCAAAGTGGCTTGAAGCCATGAAATCTGAGATGGGATCCATGTATGAGAACAAAGTATGGACTTTGGTTGACTTGCCCGATGATCGGCAAGCAATTGAGAATAAATGGATCTTCAAGAAGAAGACTGACGCTGATGGTAATGTTACTGTCTACAAAGCTCGACTTGTCACAAAAGGTTTTCGACAAGTTCAAGGGATTGACTACGATGAGACTTTCTCACCCGTAGCGATGCTTAAGTCTGTCTGAATCATGTTAGCAATTGCCGCATTTTATGATTATGAGATTTGGCAGATGGATGTCAAAACTGCATTCCTGAATGGATTTCTGGAAGAAGAGTTGTATATGATGCAACCGGAAGGTTTTGTCGATCCAAAGGGAGCTAACAAAGTGTGCAAGCTCCAGCGATCCATTTATGGACTGGTGCAAGCCTCTCGGAGTTGGAATAAACGTTTTGATAGTGTGATCAAAGCATTTGGTTTTATACAGACTTTCGGAGAAGCCTGTATTTACAAGAAAGTGAGTGGGAGCTCTGTAGCATTTCTGATATTATATGTGGATGACATATTGCTGATTGGAAATGATATAGAATTTCTGGATAGCATAAAGGGATACTTGAATAGAAGTTTTTCAATGAAAGACCTCGGTGAAGTTGCTTACATATTAGGCATAAAGATCTATAGAGATAGACCAAGACGCTTAATTGGACTTTCACAAAGCACATACCTTGACAAAATTTTGAAAAAGTTCAAAATGGATCAAGCAAAGAAAGGGTACTTGCCTGTGTTACAAGGTGTGAGATTGAGTAAGACTCAAAGCCCGACCACTGCAGAAGATAGAGAGAAAATGAAAGATGTTCCCTATGCTTCAGCCATAGGCTCTATCATGTATGCAATGCTATGTACCAGACCAGATGTGTGCCTTGCTATAAGTTTAGCAGGGAGGTACCAAAGTAATCCAGGAGTGGATCACTGGACAGCGGTCAAGAACATCCTGAAATACCTGAAAAGGACTAAGGATATGTTTCTCGTATATGGAGGTGACAAAGAGCTCACCGTAAGAGGTTACGTTGATGCAAGCTTTGACACTGATCCGGACGATTCTAAATCGCAAACCGGATACGTGTTTACATTAAACGGTGGAGCTGTCAGTTGGTGCAGTTCTAAACAAAGCGTCGTAGCGGGATCTACATGTGAAGCGGAGTACATAGCTGCTTCGGAAGCAGCAAACGAAGGAGTCTGGATGAAGGAGTTCATATCCGATCTAGTTGTCATACCTAGTGCATCGGGTCCAATGAAAATCTTTTGTGACAATACTGGTGCAATTGCCTTGGCAAAGAATCCAGATTTCACAAAAGGACCAAACACATCAAGAGACGCTTCAACTCCATCCGGGATCTAGTCCAGGTGGGAGACATAGAGATTTGCAAGATACATACGGATCTGAATGTTGCAGACCCGTTGACTAAGCCTCTTCCATGAGCAAAACATGATCAGCACCAAGACTCCATGGGTGTTAGAATCATTACTGTGTAATCTAGATTATTGACTCTAGTGCAAGTGGGAGACTGAAGGAAATATGCCCTAGAGGCAATAATAAAGTTATTATTTATTTCCTTAAATCATGATAAATGTTTATTATTCATGCTAGAATTGTATTAACCGGAAACATAATACATGTGTGAATACATAGACAACCAGAGTGTCATAGTATGCCTCTACTAGACTAGCTCGTTAATCAAAGATGGTTATGTTTCCTAACCATGAACAAAGAGTTGTTATTTGATTAACGAGGTCACATCATTAGTTGAATGATCTGATTGACATGACCCATTCCATTAGCTTAGCACCCGATCGTTTAGTATTTTGCTATTGCTTTCTTCATGACTTATACATGTTCCTATGACTATGAGATTATGCAACTCCCGTTTGCCGGAGGAACACTTTGGGTGCTACCAAACGTCACAACGTAACTGGGTGATTATAAAGGAGTACTACAGGTGTCTCCAATGGTAAATGTTGGGTTGGCGTATTTCGAGATTAGGATTTGTCACTCCAATTGTCGGAGAGGTATCTCTGGGCCCTCTCGGTAATGCACATCACTTAAGCCTTGCAAGCATTGCAACTAATAAGTTAGTTGCGGGATGATGCATTACAGAACGAGTAAAGAGACTTGCCAGCAACGAGATTGAACTAGGTATTGGATACCGACGATCGAATCTCGGGCAAGTAACATACCGATGACAAAGGGAACAACGTATGTTATGCGGTCTGACCGATAAAGATCTTCGTAGAATATGTAGGAGCCAATATGGGCATCCAGGTCCCGCTATTGGTTATTGACCGGAGACGTGTCTCGGTCATGTCTACATTGTTCTCGAACCGTAGGGTCCGCACGCTCAACGTTACGATGACAGTTATTATGAGTTTATGCATTTTGATGTACCGAATGTTGTTTGGAGTCCCGGATGTGATCACGGACATGACGAGGAGTCTCGAAATGGTCTAGACATAAAGATTGATATATTGGAAGCCTATATTTGCACATCGGAATTGTTCCGGGTGAAATCGGGAATTTTAACGGATTACCGGGAGGTTACCGGAACCCCCCGGGAGCCAAATGGGCCTACATGGGCCCTAGTGGAAGAGAGAAAGGGCTGCCCTAGATGGGCTGCGCGCCTCCCTCTCCCCCTAGTCCTATTAGGACTAGGAGAGGGGGCCGTCCACCTCCTCCTCTTTTCCCTTTTGAGGATTCCTGGTTGGACTAGGATTGGGGGGGGGGGGGAGTCCTAGTCCCGGCGGGAGTAGGACTCCTCCTGGCGCGCCCCTATGGCTGCTGCACCCCTCCCCCTTTGCCCCTTTATATACGGGGGCAGGGGGCACCTCTAGACACACAATTGATCATTGAGATCTTTCCTTAGCCGTGTGCGGTGCCCCCTGCCACCAAATTCCACCTCGGTCATATTGTTACAGTGCTTAGGCGAAGCCCTGCGTCGGTAGAACATCAAGATCGTCATCACGCCATCGTGCTGACGGAACTCTTCCTCGACGCTTTGCTGGATCGGAGCCCGAGGATCGTCATCGAGCTGAACGTGTGCTAAGAACTCGGAGGTGCCGGAGTAACGGTGCTTGGATTGGTCGGATCGGGAAGAAGACGTACGACTACTTCCTCTACGTTGTGAGATCGCTTCGGCAGTCGGTCTGCGTTGGTACGTAGACAACACTCTCCCCTCTCGTTGCTATGCATCACCATGATCTTGCGTGTGCGTAGGAAATTTTTTGAAATTACTACGTTCCCCAACAGTGGCATGTCCGAAGAGGCGGGACGCGTGTCCGGGGCGTGCCCCCCCTCACGGACGGCGCCGTCGGCGACCCCACGCGTCCGTTTCCCCCCTCCAGGTGCGGGGTACCGGGTCCCATACAGACGGTAAACTAAGAATCTAAAAATGTAATAATTGAATTAGTGAACTATTTAAACAGGTCTAATTTCTTTTCCCTCGGCGAGGTGGGACAATTTTTTATAAGAAAGTAGTTTCCATCTATGACTACGGCATAGCCGTCGGCATAGGCCTCCTATCTATGCCGATGGCCTGGCCGTCGGCATAGAGCCACCCTTATCCACTCGATGCCCTCTCGCTGTCAGGTGGGGCCACTCCTATGCCGACGGCCTAGCCGTCGGCATAGGGCCACCTTATCCTCGACCCGGCCCTCCTCCTCCACTCGTTTCTCTCCTCGCACCCCGATCCAACTCCCTCTCCTCGACAGCCAACCGCCGCCGCCACCCTCTCCGCGCCGTCGACGCCTCCCTAGCCGCTCGCCCCGCCACCGGCCGCCGCCATCTCCACCCCCTCCGTCGGACGCCCTCTCCTCCGCCCCTCCTCCGCGTTGCTCCGCCCCCTCCTCCGCGTCGTTGCCATCTCCACCCCCTCCGTCGGACGCCCTCTCCGCCGCCGCCATCTCCA
>NC_041384.1:7930112-7953166 GCF_002162155.2 Triticum dicoccoides | reverse complement strand
CGTCGTCGCCACCTCGCCCCGACCTGCCCTGCCCCGCCGGCCGCCACCTCGCCCCCATCCCGCGCTCCACCACCGCGTCGCCCCATCGGTCGCCTCCTCGCCCCGGCCCTGCCTGGCTCCGCCTCACCCCGGCCCTGCCACTCCGGTGAGACCTCCACTTTTTTTCTGTTTTTAGATAGATAGATTGTTAGATATATAGGTAGATAGATATATAGATAGATAGATAGATAGATTGTTAGATAGATAGATTGTTAGATTGTTAGATATATAGATAGATATATAGATAGATAAATGATGATAAATGAGATGAGATGAATAGATTGTTAGATAGATAGATTGTTAGATATATAGATAGATAGATCGATAGATAGATCAATAGATAGATAGATTGTTAGATAGATAGATTGTTAGATCAGATGAATAGATAGATCAATAGATAAATTTTTTGTTCGATGAGATGAATCGATGATGATGATGAATAGACAATGATGATGAATATATTGTTGATATTGTTAGTTGTGATGATGATGATGATGAATATTTATTTAATATTGTTAGTTGTGATGATGATGATGAATATGTGATGAAATAACACTACATGATTCAAGAATAAATGAATGCACCTAAATTTGTGAGTTGATGATGAATATGCTTTATGAGTTGTGATGTTCTAAATTTTTGTCGCGTTGGAATTTGCAGGTTTTGTAGAGTTTCATGTCAGTGGAGTGATCGTCATCGGAGTTGTTGGTCAAGGATCGTCCCTCCTCTGTTCGACTACTTCCTCTACAGCCGAGGGTGAGCTACGAATCCACCTACACCTCCTACGCTCTTTTAATCATGTCACTAGATTTCATTTTCAAGTCAACTGGCGTACCCTAGGTGTCTCCCGTCCGAAAGGTTTGCATCGATAAATATGCATTTAATTGCATATTTATCACCGCAGCTCTTTCGGATTGTCCAGCGTTTTCCACGGACAGCCCGAGGATGTGTAGATTGGGTATGTTCTCCATGTTCTACCCCGTTTCGAGACAGGATTTTGGCGGCGCCTCCCCATTGTTCTCCGGAGCACATTCTCTCGGCAATTTGCCGAGACGTGTATCTGGAGAACAGCGGGGAGGTGCTGCCGAAATTTTGTCTCGGAACGGGGTAGAATGGAGAACGTACTCAATCTACACATCCTCGGGTGGGATTAGGACCCATCTTTACCTATTAGAGATGTAGGTGGATTAAACGCGGTAGAAACTGAAAATTTGATGTGATTAATTTAAGTGAATCCTTAATTATGTTGTGTGGGTTGCAAAAAAGCAGAGGACGGCAGATAATCAGTGGATGTACAGTGGTTTTATCCGTCGGAATCGAGTAACATCAGAGTGGATTGCGAAAACCGATGTCTATTTGAAGGAGATATTCCGTCGCCCAATGAGAATTATCCCACCATGCCCCTGTGCGAGATGTGCCAGACGTCACCGTAGAAATCAAACGGACATGAGTGAGCACCTTCGCACGTACGGATATATGCCAAACTTTGACATGCCGCTGATAAACATAGCCGAGCAGGACCGTGGTAGAGAGGAGGTGATGCGACAACGCATCGATGGATATGAGGACGACGGGGTCAGGGACATGCTAGATGATGTCATTGTTGCAGAAACGGCAAATGCGACACCTTCAGAGAATGAACGGGAGGAGCCGGAGGCAACCGCAAAGGCCTTCTTGGAGGTCTTGGCCTCGTCGAAGAAACCTCTTTATGCGGGTGCGAAAATATCTCAGCTGGATGCCATCTCACAACTGATTGCAGTCAAGGCTGAGTACAGCTGTAGCCAGAAATGCTTCGAAGCATTCCTGTGAGTATGGGCTAACATCCTCCCTGAGGGTCATGAACTGCCGAAAAGCATGTACGATACAAAGAAAATCATGAAGGCACTCTCTATGGATTATGAGAAAATAGATGTTTGCCCGAAGAATTGTCTTTTGTTTAGGCACGAGTATGCGGATGACAAGTACTGTAGGAAGTGCAGTTCGTCTCGGTACATTGAGGTGGTCGGTGAGGATGGTGAGAAAAAGCAGCTAACCATCCCCGTTAAGGTTCTTCGGTATCTTGATTTTATAAAAAGACTGCAGCGCCTTTTCATCACGAAGGAGTCTGCCAAAATGATGAAGTGGCACAAGGAAGGTATAAGGTACAATCCAAAAAAATCATACGTCCATCGGGAGGGGAAGCATGGAAGTCATTCGATGAAGAATACCCCGAGGAAGCAGCCGAGGCTGGGAATGTCAGAATAGCCATATCAGGTGATGGGTTGAATCCATATGGTATGTCGTCCAATCCATACAGCTGCTGGCCTGTGTTTGTAATTCCGCTCAATCTTCCTCCCGGTGCCCTAATGCAACGGAAGACCATGTTCTTGTCGCTCATCATTCCGGGGCCTGACTACCCGGGGAAGCAATTGGGTGTGTTTATGCAGCCGCTTGTGGATGCTTTGCACCATTCTTGGTACTTTCCGAGGTTGACATACGACCGGGATCTGCAGAGAAATTTCTTGATGAAAGTTTGGTTGCACTATTGCATGCATGACTTTCCCGGCTATGCTCTATTCTGCGGATGGTGTACAAGTGGTAAGATGCCATGCCCAGTGTGCATGCAGGCTCTGCGAATGATTTGGCTGAGTAAGGGTGGCAAGTATGTAGCCTTTGACCTGCATCGACAGTTCCTCCCTCCAGACCATCCAGACAGGGAAGACAAGAAGAACTTCACGAAAGGCCGGGTTGTTCATGAAGTAACCGAGATTCCAACATTTTCGGGGGCAGATGTTCTTGCTCAGCTAAAAGCTCTCAAGCCTAAAGTCAAAGGCAAAGGCAAAGCCAAAGCCAAAGGCTTCGAGGGATATGGTGAGACGCACAACTGGACGCACATTACCCCCTTCTCGCAGCTTCCCTATTTCAAGGACCTCAAACTTCCTTACAATATTGATGTGATGCACACCGAAAAGAATGTGGCAGAGTCCCTTTTCCACACGATCCTCAACATTCCTGATAATACGAAGGATAACGTAAAAGCTAGAGCCGATCAACAGAGAATTTGTGATAGACCACGCCTGAACATGAAGCCTCCCACAAGCGGTCGAAAAAACTGGTTCAAGCCAGATGCTGACTTTGTCCTTAAACCGCCAGAAAAAAAGTACTTATCTGGTTGAAACAAATTTTGAAGTTCACCGATGGTTATGCATCGAATATAAGTAAGGGAGTCAATCTTTCAACGGGCAAAGTGACCGGCCTGAAGAGTCATGACTACCATGTATGGATTGAGCGGATAATGCCGGTGATGGTTCGAGGCTATGTCCCCGAGCATGTCTGGCGAGTGCTTGCCGAGCGTAGCCATTTCTTCCGCACGCTCTGTGCTAAAGAAGTAAGTAAAGAGGTGATTGAAAAATTGCATAAGAA
This sequence comes from Triticum dicoccoides, assembly GCF_002162155.2. Lineage (NCBI taxonomy): Eukaryota > Viridiplantae > Streptophyta > Magnoliopsida > Poales > Poaceae > Triticum > Triticum dicoccoides. The sequence goes on along the minus strand of NC_041384.1, from coordinate 7,949,725 downwards.
GGCACCGGAGTTGATAGTCAAGCTAGAGAAGATCTTTCCGCCAGGCTTCTTTACTCCGATGACACATCTCATTCTGCACCTCGCGAACGAGGTATTGTTGGGGGGCCCTGTGCAAAATCGCTGGCAGTACGGCCCTGAGAGGCAGAATAAGCTTCTCCGACGGAAATGTGGAAACAAAGCTAAGATTGAAGCTTCCATAGCTGAGGCAGTTATCCTAGAGGAGGTGTCAGACCTCAGGACATCATACTATCCAGACCACGTTCCCCATCTGCATAACAAGGTGCCTCGATACAATATAGAAGAGCCCAAGTATCAACCCAGACTCGATCTATTCAACGCGCAAGGTGGGAGGGCTGGGGCCTCGAAATCTTATAACATTCCACGACAAGAGTGGGAGGACCTCATGTTCTATATCTTGCACAACATCAAGGAAGTTGAGGAAGTGTGGATGAGGTAATTCCACTACACCATTCCTTTATGTCATCCACATCATCATGTTTCATGTTCACTTAGTCCCGGTCTAACACCGCTTATCTTTTTTTAGTGATTTCATTCAAGAGGAATGGACGGGAGTGAATCCTCCTACTGAGGCGGAGGCACTTACTCTTCTCCGTCATGGAAACCCTGGACGTAAAAATTTTGTTGCTTGGTTCATGGACAAAGTAATTTTCCACACTCCCCTATTAAATACCTACTTCAACATTTATTAGTTAACCGAACTAATGCATGCAACAATTTCCATTATACTTTTAGGGAAAAGATCCGAACATATCTATGGATGATGAATTGAGATGGGTTTCCATGGGTTTTGACCCTGCCGTCATGACATGTAAAAAGTATGATGTGAATGGGTATCGCTTCCATACAGAGGAGCACCAAAACAGCCGCCCCGATCCCAAAACTATAAATACTGGAGTGTACACCCCCGGTCAAAATGAAGTAGACTACTACGGAAGGGTACAAAATATATACGAGGTTAAATTCCGCCAGGGGCGTGAGACCCTAAGTCTGCATGTGTTCAAATGCCGATGGTTCGATCTGCGGGAGGGGGTAAAACATACGCCTTCCATTGGTTTGGTTGAAGTTAAACCATCAACCGTCTATGCCGGAGCCGATCTCTTCATTGCGGCTACCCAAGCTACACAAGTATATTATCTGCCTTACCCATGCCAGAAAGTGTATCTAAAGGGTTGGGAAGTTGTGTTCAAGGTGTCTCCACATGGTAAGCTACCAGACCCGAATGAAGACGATTACTGCAACATTAACCCCATGACATACGAGGGAGTGTTCTATCAAGAGCAACCTGATGATGATGATGATGATGATGTGGTTAGAAACGATGACGCTAGACCATTGGGTGATGATGATGTGGACCCAAACGTCGACGATGCACGGAATGATGGTGAGACCATTGTCAATGAAAATGACATACTTATGCTAGAAAAGTTAAACAAAGACGCTGATGACGAGGAAGAGCCTCCACCTCTGGGTCGAGCACCGAGAAAGAGGTTACAACAGTGATGATTCATATGGGTCGAGCACGTAATCCTCCCCCTCGGCTACTTGACGATGACTCCTCACGGGGAGGTCGAGGGAGAGGTGCCCCTAGAGGAGGAGGGGGCGGGGGGAGAGCCTCTAGAGGACGAGGTGCTGGGGGGAGAGCCACTACAGGGGGTCGCGGCTAGAAACAGCGCACCCTCACCGACTTAGGGGTGTTGTCTTCGAGGCCCTCCTCTAGTGAGGTACCCTCCTCTAGTGAGGTACCCTCCTCTAGTGAGGTACACTCTAGGGAGGAGGAGGAGGAGGAGGAGGAGGTGGAGGAGGAGGCGGGCGAGGAGGAGGAGGAGGTTGGGGCGGAGGTTGGGGAGGGGGAGGCAGGCGAGGAGGAGGGTGGTGGCGGGGATGATGGTGGTGACGGGAAGGGGGTTGACACGAAGGGGTGGCTGCGTGGCAACGCAAAGCTACCAAAGCAGGTTCCTGCTACTAAGGAGCAGAAGTGGCTCATTGAGCCCACGGGAAAGAGTAAGTGGTTCATTATGTTGCTTGTCACATGCTTATTCCGGTTGTTATTTATTTTTCTTGTCACATGCTAATAGTTCATTCTTTTGCAGCAACTGGATATATTCTAAAGGGGTCTGTATTCCCAACGGCCTCATCACCGTCTTGCTGAAGTTATATTGGCCGAGGTTGTACTGTCCTGATCCAGTCAGGCAGCCGAACCGTCGGGTTTTGGCCACGAGCTGGGACCACTGGGAAGCGGCCCGCCACGCGGACCATGAGACCCATGCCAAGGCCGTGATCACTACTTTCTGGGTGAGTTCTCTTCAGAAGCACAAGTCCATTCTAGTTTCATGAATGATTTAACTCATGGCTTCTCCCATTCTTGTTTCATGCATGATTGTAGAAATTCTATCGAGTTCTTCCAGAGCACAGGGCTAGAGCGGACCAGATCGTGCTGCGCCAATGCAAGAAGAAGGCCCGCCAGATGCAGTACGAGGTGCGCTATGTGGCTATCTCCACATACTACCACGACTATCTTGGTGTGAAGATGACCAAGGAAGAAGCGCGGAGGATGGGCATTACCTTGGAGAGGCCCGAGTTCTTGGCAGTAAGTATAAAAGATTTTTCATTATGCTTTCATTACCTTGTGGTACATTATGCTTTATGCTTCCATAACACCAATTTGGACACACCTACATGCCATTATGCTTTTATTATGTAGGTGTGTCCAAATTGGTGTTATGGAAAAGACGAGTCCTGGGCGGCATTGGTGGATCTTTGGTGTGATGAGGCTGGAGCCTGGGCGGCTATGAGAACCCAAAATAAGGCTAATCGAGGGACGGAGGGAGTACATGCTCAGGGAAACCGAAACCACTATCTCCACAAGGCAGTTAATGTATGACTAACCCCATTAAACATTCTTCTTCTTCTATTTACCATCACTTTCTTATGTATGACTAACCTCTGTTTGGTGGTGCAGGAGGAGAAACTGAAGCGGCCGCTCTCACACATGCAGGCGTGGGAGATCGCCCATACGCGAAAGGACCCCAAGCCTGGCGAGCCCAAGTACTATGGCAAGAAGACCGCAGGGAGGAAGAAGGCCTACTCCGAAGCGTATCTGGAGTTACATCCTGACACACCTGACCCCATTGCGGCGCCTCTGGACGACATGGCGGTGGTGAGGATGGGGCCCAAGGAGCACGGTCGGGACGCAGTTCTCGATGCTGTGATCACTCCTAGTATCTCCTACACACAGCTTCGTCGGATCGACCCGAGCCTGAGCCAGCGCACGAGCCAGCCAGTGACCAGTACACAGTCCCTCCAGCACAATGCCCTCCAGCACAACCAGTGCTGATGAGCTTTGAGGAGTTTGTGGCACAGAACGCTGGCCCCTCGCCGGTTAGTTCATCCACAATCTATTCACCCAAAGCATGCCATGCCTTTCAACACAGTCATAGATCCCGTGCATATGTCTTTTCAACATGCAGGGAACAGGTGGATCTACCGTTGGCGGTGGTCTTCGCAGCACTCTGGAGACACGGAGCCCGACCACTCCGGTCCACGGAGGCGGAGGAGGAGGTGGGGGCAGAGGCGGTAGCGCTGCCGCTAGCAGTGACGACATGGGCTTTGGCCGTCTTGGCGGTGACGACCTCCGCGGTGCTTGATGATCCTTGTGTGGTGATGATGCTTGAGATGACTTGTGTGTGGTGATGATCATTTAGATGACTTGTGTGCTTCTCTATATGCTTATGCTTATGTTGGTTGTGATGATGTTCATTTAGAGACTTGTGTGTGATGATGCTTATGCATATATTGTTGTGATGGTGTCGGATGATATCCTGTTGTGTTTTATATGTCTATCCCATCATATATATATCTGCTGATACGTGCTGCTATTTGAATTGAATTGATTTGAAAACAAATAGAAAAAAGAAAAAAAAGCAAAAGCAAACTATGCCGACGGCTAGGCCGTCGGCATAGGGCTAGCGTGAGCTCCCAGTAGCTGACACGTGAGCACCTATGCCGACGGCGTCGCCGTCGGCTTAGTCAAAAACTGTGCCGACGGCTAGACCGTCGGCATAGGGGTGCCACGTGGCGACCAGCCGCTTCTCGTGGACCAGGGCTATGCCGACGGCTGGCCCGTCATCATAGTTTGAAACTAAGTCGACGGCCAGGCCGTCGGCATAGTCCTTCAAGCAGAGATCCCAGTAACTGACACGTGGGCACCTATGCCGACGGCCCAGCCGTCGTGTGCTTGGCTTGATGCATTGTATATTACATACGATCAGGGCACCCCTATGCCACGTATATTACATATGATCAGCCATGCGTCGCTGGCTGCTTAGTCATGCGATCAGCCGTGGCTCCTAATTAACTGGGCCGGCCCATACGTAGCGATTGATTTCCGGAAACCAAGCACACGACGTATGAAACGAAGATAAGGAGCCCAGCCACGAAGTTTGCGATGGTGGATAGTACCACCTCGGATGTAGAAAATAATATAGGTGAAAAAACTGAAAGCGTAAATTCACGGAAAGAAGCGTATTGTGACGGTGAACCCACGGAGTCAATCCGTGCTTTATTATTATAGGGATAGATTACAACAATTAAAATATGCCCGTGCGTTGCAACCGGTGAAAAAGTATTATCCCCGCATGGACTCATCCTCCTACTAAATGAACACGTTTTCAAGACTCACAGTAGAGATAAAAAAACTTTGAAATTATATACTAAAATGAGATAAGGACTTTTAAAATGCAATTGAAACTAAAAGGGCTACGATGTCAACATGGCCTAATCTTCTATATCTAAATAGCTAGCCCCCACTAACATATTTCTCTCAACATGCAAGTATGCCACATCATCAAGCAACATGCATGGCAAAAGGCCCATCACAACATGCATTCATGCACATGAAAATGTCCATCTCAACATGCAAACATATATTAGATATTTTACAATACATTAATCAAACACAATAAAGCATATGGATTTGCAATTTTAGTTTTTGTAGTATCACTATTCACGTTCCATAGAAATCACATATCATCGAAATGTATTGCAAATATTCCCGCAACAACGTGCGGGGTATCATCTAGTTTAATAAAAGCATCCACGGTAGTTTTGTCCTACAAAGGCAGCCTCCATACACTTCAAGCATAAGAGTTGCTGTCTCCGAGCTTGATGTCCCTCTAGCCTTAAAGTACGTCTCCAACAAATGAAAAAAGTAAAATCAGTTGGTCTCACATACTGTATCTGAAAGCGTTGTAGCTGGTGTGTTTATTAAGGTATCGATTAGAAGCAAGCCAATCCAAGACAGTTGAACAACACAAAATGATGAGTCAAAAAAGTGAAATCACTGTTTGGAACAAAATGAAACAAAGAAGGTGGCAGGCTGCCGACCTTATATTTCAAAACAGGCCAGAGCCTGATGAAGTAACAAGTATCAGTACAAGTATAGCTTGTTTGGTGCACCAAGGTGCAACATACAAGCAGGCTGAAAGAAGAAAAGAGGAAGGAAGAGGAAGAGGAAGGGGAAGGGAGGGGAGAAGGATTACATCATTCGTCTACACACTATGCAGCAGCTTTTGTCTCCAAACCTGGAGAACCTCCCTGGTGCGCTGATTTGGAGTTCTGAAACTCCAAAGACGGAGCATGTCTGCTGCATAAAGGCATGTATATGTTACAGACCAGATTTTGGAGTTGAAGACTCTGTCATTCCTAGCATGCCACAAGGCAATAGCACAAGCCGCGAAAGCCACATTCCATTTGTGCTTGAAACTGATCTGGTGTTGTGCTTGCTCCACAAAAGAAAGAACATTAGTAGCCGAGCAAGCCAGAACGTCCAGCTCCATCTTGCCCCAAAGAACGCTGGCAGGTGCACAGCGTAGTAGTAAGTGATCGATTGACTCAACAGCGGGGCAACTGTCACAATGTGCAAACGGGGCAGCCTCCGACCAGCCTTTCTTTACCATGTTATCCTTAGTGTTTAGGTGGCCACGGAAAGCAAGCCTTAGGTAGATTCTGTGTTTGAGGGGGATCACCACATCCCAAACCCAAGTGTGAAAGGTTGTCAAAACCCCTAGGAAGGTGAGTAGCCTGTAGAAGTATCCAGTGCAAAGCTGTCCTGAGCTCACAGAAGCAGACCGTTTGTCCTCATGCAGTAAGTTTGGAGCAATGCCCATCAACAAAACCTGCAGGGCAGCTAGCTCAGTTGAGGATGTTTGTGAGAGATTAGGGTGGAGCTGAATAGCCCATGAACCATTAGAATGCTGTGATTGTACTGAGCAAGCTGGCTGTGCCGCGAAGGAATACAACGTCGGGAAGAGCTGGCATAAACGGCCCACTTCTAGCCATTGGTCCTTCCAGAAGGAAATCAAAAGCCCAGATCCCAGAACACATTTAGAGGAGTTGATGACCATAGGAACGAGATCTCTGAACCCTTTCCAGATGGTAGTGTCTCTGCTACTAGCACGTTGTGGAAGAACAGCCCGACAGTAATGTGTGGCAAACCAGTTATAACATGGTATGTCTGAACCTTGTAGAACTTTGGAGACAAACTTGCACATCATAGCTTGATTGTGAGCTTGCAGCTGACGGATTCCCAACCCTCCATTGATACGAGGCAACGATACTGTATCCCAAGCCACTAGGCATTGGCCACCCTTGACTTTGTTCTTGCCTTGCCAGAAGAAAGCACGTAAGAGACTTTCTAATTTCCCCAGAGACTCCTTGGGCCAAGAAAAGCATGACATGAAGTAGCTTGGTATACCAGTGAGAACTAAGTTGATGAGAGTCAGTCTACCCCCTAAGGATAAGAAGGTAGCTAACCAGCCTAAAAGACGACGGTCAACCTTGTGTATAATAGGCAGTAACATACCGTGCGTAATTTTGTGCAGAGAGAGAGGCAGACCCAGGTAGTTGCATGGAAAGGATGAAACGGGGCAGCTTAGGATCTGGGCAATGGCCGAAGCGGTGCTGGAGTCCACAACAACAGGTACGAGAGTGCTCTTGTGGAAATTTATGGTGAGCCCAGAAAACTCACAGAAAGCTGTGAGGGCTGACTTAACAACTGCCGCCTGCTGCGTAGTGCCTTGAAAAAGGATCAGCGTGTCATCCGCGTATTGCAGAACCGGGAAGAAACTGTCCGAACCGAGTGGGTGAACCAGGGAGCCATCCTGGAACAAATGGCAGCACATTCTCTGTAGTACGTCTGTAACAATAATGAAGAGGTAAGGGGATAAGGAGTCGCCTTGCCGAAACCCTCGCTTAGCCCGGATGGGACATCCATCTCGCCATTAAGAAGGACTTTAGAGCTGCCAGTTGACAAAAGCGTATGAATCCAACTAATCCACAACTGAGGAAAACCTCTGGCTTCAAGTACTTTGTGTAAACAGGACCAACTGACACTGTCAAAAGCTTTATGGAAGTCCAACTTCAGAGCAATGACCGGCAATTTCCGTTTGTATGCATATTGGATCATTTCGGCAGCCAGGGTAAAATTTTCTATGATCGATCTGCTCCGCAAGAAGCCAGACTGGAGGGAGTGAATCAAGAGAGGGATCCAAGTTTTCAGTCTGCCTGCCAGAACCTTAGAAACCAGCTTGGGTATACTGTGTACGAGAGAAATAGGTCTGAAATCCCACATCTCCAAGGGCGTATCCTTTTTGGGTAGCAGGGTGATGAGAGCAGAGTTAATACCAGCAATATCAACTTCAGTTTTGTGGAAATCCTAAAAAAATGGAACAGGTCATCCTTTAGCAGCAGCTTGAAAGTCTTGTAAAACTCGTTGGTGAAACCGTCAGGTCCCGGGCTTCTGTTATTGGGTGAGCCACTAATGGCTTGCACGATTTCAGCCCAGGAAAACTGTGCCGTCAGGGTAGATAAATCAAGCGGAGTGTATAGGGAGTGCACATCCACTGTGTTCAAGGAGGGGGCAGGCTGTCCCAAGATTGCTTTAAAGTACTCTATGGCCAAACTGAGTTTTGACAAGTGGAGTGATCGTCATCGGAGTTGTTGGTCAAGGATCGTCCCTCCTCTGTTCGACTACTTCCTCTACAGCCGAGGGTGAGCTACGAATCAACCTACACCTCCTACGCTCTTTTAATCATGTCACTAGATTTCATTTTCAAGTCAACTGGCGTACCCTAGGCGTCTCCCGTCCGAAAGGTTTGCATCGATAAATATGCATTCAATTGCATATTTATCACCGCAGCTCTTTCGGATTGTCCAGCATTTTCCACGGACAGCCCGAAGATGTGTAGATTGGGTATGTTCTCCATGTTCTACCCCGTTTCGAGACAGGATTTGGGCGGCGCCTCCCCATTGTTCTCTGGAGCACATTCTCTCGGCAATTTGCCGAGACGTGTATCTGGAGAACAGCGGGGAGGTGCTGCCGAAATTTTGTCTCGGAACGGGGTAGAATGGAGAACGTACTCAATCTACACATCCTCAGGTGGGATTAGGACCCATCTTTACCTATTAGAGATGTAGGTGGATTAAACGCGGTAGAAACTGAAAATTTGATGTGATTAATTTAAGTGAGTCCTTAATTATGTTGTGTGGGTTGCAAAAAAGCGGAGGATGGCAGATAATCAGTGGATGTACAGTGGTTTTATCCGTCGGAATCGAGTAACATCAGAGTGGATTGCGAAAACCGATGTCTATTTGAAGGAGATATTCCGTCGCCCAATGAGAATTATCCCACCATGCCCCTGTGCAAGATGTGCCAGACGTCACCGTAGAAATCAGACGGACATGAGTGAGCACCTTCGCACGTACGGATATATGCCAAACTTTGACATGCCGCCGATAAACATAGCCGAGCAGGACCGTGGTAGAGAGGAGGTGATGCGACAACGCATCGATGGATATGAGGACGACGGGGTCAGGGACATGCTAGATGATGTCATTGTTGCAGAAACGGCAAATGCGACACCTTCAGAGAATGAACCGGAGGAGCCGGAGGCAACCGCAAAGGCCTTCTTGGAGGTCTTGGCCTCGTCGAAGAAACCTCTTTATGCGGGTGCGAAAATATCTCAGCTGGATGCCATCTCGCAACTGATTGCAGTCAAGGCTGAGTACAGCTGTAGCCAGAAATGCTTCGAAGCATTCCTGGGAGTATGGGCTAACAGCCTCCCTGAGGGTCATGAACTGCCGAAAAGCATGTACGATACAAAGAAAATCATGAAGGCACTCTCTATGGATTATGAGAAAATAGATGTTTGCCCGAAGAATTGCCTTTTGTTTAGGCACGAGTATGCGGATGACAAGTACTGTAGGAAGTGCAGTTCGTCTCGGTACATTGAGGTGGTCGGTGAGGATGGTGAGAAAAAGCAGCTAACCATCCCCGTTAAGGTTCTTCGGTATCTTGATTTTATAAAAAGACTGCAGCGCCTTTTCATCACGAAGGAGTCTGCCAAAATGATGAAGTGGCACAAGGAAGGTATAAGGTACAATCCAAAAAAAATCATACGTCCATCGGGAGGGGAAGCATGGAAGTCATTCGATGAAGAATACCCTGAGGAAGCAGCCGAGGCTGGGAATGTCAGAATAGCCATATCAGGTGATGGGTTGAATCCATATGGTATGTCGTCCAATCCATACAGCTGCTGGCATGTGTTTGTAATTCCGCTCAATCTTCCTCCCGGTGCCCTAATGCAATGGAAGACCATGTTCTTGTCGCTCATCATTCCGGGGCCTGACTACCCGGGGAAGCAATTGGGTGTGTTTATGCAGCCGCTTGTGGATGCTTTGCACCATTCTTGGTACTTTCCGAGGTTGACATACGACCGGGATCTGCAGAGAAATTTCTTGATGAAAGTTTGGTTGCACTATTGCATGCATGACTTTCCCGGCTATGCTCTATTCTGCGGATGGTGTACAAGTGGTAAGATGCCATGCCCAGTGTGCATGCAGGCTCTGCGAATGATTTGGCTGAGTAAGGGTGGCAAGTATGTAGCCTTTGACCTGCATCGACAGTTCCTCCCTCCAGACCATCCAGACAGGGAAGACAAGAAGAACTTCACGAAAGGCCGGGTTGTTCATGAAGTAACCGAGATTCCAACATTTTCGGGGGCAGATGTTCTTGCTCAGCTAAAAGCTCTCAAGCCTAAAGTCAAAGGCAAAGCCAAAGCCAAAGCCAAAGGCTTCGAGGGATATGGTGAGACGCACAACTGGACGCACATTACCCCCTTCTCGCAGCTTCCCTATTTCAAGGACCTCAAACTTCCTTACAATATTGATGTGATGCACACCGAAAAGAATGTGGCAGAGTCCCTTTTCCACACGATCCTCAACATTCCTTATAATACGAAGGATAACGTAAAAGCTAGAGCCGATCAACAGAGAATTTGTGATAGACCACGCCTGAACATGAAGCCTCCCACAAGCGGTCGAAAAAACTGGTTCAAGCCAGATGCTGACTTTGTCCTTAAACCGCCAGAAAAAAGTACTTATCTGGTTGAAACAAATTTTGAAGTTCACCGATGGTTATGCATCGAATATAAGTAAGGGAGTCAATCTTTCAACGGGCAAAGTGACCGGCCTGAAGAGTCATGACTACCATGTATGGATTGAGCGGATAATGCCGGTGATGGTTCGAGGCTATGTCCCCGAGCATGTCTGGCGAGTGCTTGCCGAGCTTAGCCATTTCTTCCGCACGCTCTGTGCTAAAGAAGTAAGTAAAGAGGTGATTGAAAAATTGCATAAGAAGGCACCGGAGTTGATAGTCAAGCTAGAGAAGATCTTTCCGCTAGGCTTCTTTACTCCGATGACACATCTCATTCTGCACCTCGCGAACGAGGTATTGTTGGGGGGCCCTGTGCAAAATCGCTGGCAGTATGGCCCTGAGAGGCAGAATAAGCATCTCCGACGGAAATGTGGAAACAAAGCTAAGATTGAAGCTTCCATAGCTGAGGCAGTTATCCTAGAGGAGGTGTCAGACCTCAGGACATCATACTATCCAGACCACGTTCCCCATCTGCATAACAAGGTGCCTCGATACAATATAGAAGAGCCCAAGTATCAACCTAGACTCGATCTATTCAACGTGCAAGGTGGGAGGGCTGGGGCCTCGAAATCTTATAACATGCCACGACAAGAGTGGGAGGACCTCATGTTCTATATCTTGCACAACATCAAGGAAGTTGAGGAAGTGTGGATGAGGTAATACCACTACACCATTCCTTTATGTCATCCACATCATCATGTTTCATGTTCACTTAGTCCCGGTCTAACACCGCTTATCTTTTTTTAGTGATTTCGTTCAAGAGGAATGGATGGGAGTGAATCCTCCTACTGAGGCGGAGGCACTTACTCTTCTCCGTCATGGAAACCCTGGACGTAAAAATTTTGTTGCTTGGTTCATGGACAAAGTAATTTTCCACACTCCCCTATTAAATACCTACTTCAACATTTATTAGTTAACCGAACTAATGCACGCAACAATTTCCATTATACTTTTAGGGAAAAGATCCGAACATATCTATGGATGATGAATTGAGATGGGTTTCCATGGGTTTTGACCCTGCCGTCATGACATGTAAAAAGTATGATGTGAATGGGTATCGCTTCCATACAGAGGAGCACCAAAACAGCCGCCCCGATCCCAAAACTATAAATACTGGAGTGTACACCCCCGGTCAAAATGAAGTAGACTACTACGGAAGGGTACAAAATATATACGAGGTTAAATTCCGCCAGGGGCGTGAGACCCTAAGTCTGCCTGTGTTCAAATGCCGATGGTTCGATCTGCGGGAGGGGGTACAACATACGCCTTCCATTGGTTTGGTCGAACTTAAACCATCAACCGTCTATGCCGGAGCCGATCTCTTCATTGCGGCTACCCAAGCTACACAAGTATATTATCTGCCTTACCCATGCCAGAAAGTGTATCTAAAGGGTTGGGAAGTTGTGTTCAAGGTGTCGCCACATGGTAAGCTACCAGACCCGAATGAAGACGATTACTGCAACATTAACCCCATGACATACGAGGGAGTGTTCTATCAAGAGCAACCTGATGATGATGATGATGATGATGTGGTTAGAAACGATGACGCTAGACCATTGGGTGATGATGATGTGGACCCAAACGTCGACGATGCACGGAATGATGGTGAGACCATTGTCAATGAAAATGACATACTTATGCTAGAAAAGTTAAACGAAGACGCTGATGACGAGGAAGAGCCTCCACCTCTGTCGGACAACAAAGATGATATGATTGATAGTGATGATGAGACGGACCGAGAAAGAGGTTACAACAGTGATGATTCATATGGGTCGAGCACGTAATCCTCCCCCTCGGCTACTTGACGATGACTCCTCACGGGGAGGTCGAGGGAGAGGTGCCCCTAGAGGAGGAGGGGGCGGGGGGAGAGCCTCTAGAGGACGAGGTGCTGGGGGGAGAGCCACTACAGGGGGTCGCGGCCAGAAACAGCGCACCCTCACCGACTTAGGGGTGTTGTCTTCGAGGCCCTCCTCTAGTGAGGTACCCTCCTCTAGTGAGGTACCCTCCTCTAGTGAGGTACACTCTAGGGAGGAGGAGGAGGAGGAGGAGGTGGTGGAGGAGGAGGCGGGCGAGGAGGAGGAGGAGGAGGTTGGGGCAGAGGTTGGGGAGGGGGAGGCAGGCGAGGAGGAGGGTGGTGGCGGGGATGATGGTGGTGACGGGAAGGGGGTTGACACGAAGGGGTGGCTGCGTGGCAACGCAAAGCTACCAAAGCAGGTTCCTGCTACTAAGGAGAAGAAGTGGCTCATTGAGCCCACGGGAAAAGAGTAAGTGGTTCATTATGTTGCTTGTCACATGCTTATTCCGGTTGTTATTTATTTTTCTTGTCACATGCTAATAGTTCATTCTTTTGCAGCAACTGGATATATTCTAAAGGGGTCCGTATTCCCAACGGCCTCATCACCGTCTTGCTGAAGTTATATTGGCCGAGGTTGTACTGTCCTGATCCAGTCAGGCAGCCGAACCGTCGGGTTTTGGCCACGAGCTGGGACCACTGGGAAGCGGCCCGCCACGCGGACCATGAGACCCATGCCAAGGCCGTGATCACTACTTTCTGGGTGAGTTCTCTTCAGAAGCACAAGTCCATTCTAGTTTCATGAATGATTTAACTCATGGCTTCTCCCATTCTTGTTTCATGCATGATTGTAGAAATTCTATCGAGTTCTTCCGGAGCACAGGGCTAGAGCGGACCAGATCGTGCTGCGCCAATGCAAGAAGAAGGCCCGCCAGATGCAGTACGAGGTGCGCTATGTGGCCATCTCCACATACTACCACGACTATCTTGGTGTGAAGATGACCAAGGAAGAAGCGCGGAGGATGGGCATTACCTTGGAGAGGCCCAAGTTCTTGGCGGTAAGTATAAAAGATTTTTCATTATGCTTTCATTACCTTGTGGTACATTATGCTTTATGCTTCCATAACACCAATTTGGACACACCTACATGCCATTATGCTTTTATTATGTAGGTGTGTCCAAATTGGTGTTATGGAAAAGACGAGTCCTGGGCGGCATTGGTGGATCTTTGGTGTGATGAGGCTGGAGCCTGGGCGGCTATGAGAACCCAAAATAAGGTAATCGAGGGACGGAGGGAGTACATGCTCAGGGAAACCGAAACCACTATCTCCACAAGGCAGTTAATGTATGACTAACCCCATTAAACATTCTTCTTCTTCTATTTACCATCACTTTCTTATGTATGACTAACCTCTGTTTGGTGGTGCAGGAGGAGAAACTGAAGCGGCCGCTCTCACACATGCAGGCGTGGGAGATCGCCCATACGCGAAAGGACCCCAAGCCTGGCGAGCCCAAGTACTATGGCAAGAAGACCGCAGGGAGGAAGAAGGCCTACTCCGAAGCGTATCTGGAGTTACATCCTGACACACCTGACCCCATTGCGGCGCCTCTGGACGACATGGCGGTGGTGAGGATGGGGCCCAAGGAGCACGGTCGGGACGCAGTTCTCGATGCTGTGATCACTCCTAGTATCTCCTACACACAGCTTCGTCGGATCGACCCGAGCCTGAGCCAGCGCACGAGCCAGCCAGTGACCAGTACACAGTCCCTCTTTCAGGAGCAACAATCTGTAAGTATTTTCCCTCTTGTCTTCATTTTTCACTTCATTTTCCGCATTTAGTAGTTTTATGAGTTCCATCATGTCATACCGTAGGCCTACCTGGAGTACACACGCCAGGAGACCATGGCATGGCATCAGAGGCTTTATGAACACCAAGTGCAGAGGGATAGCCAGATGCAGCAGGCTTTTCAGCATATGGCGGCCGGCAGGTGTCCTCAGTTCCCTCCAGCACAATGCCCTCCAGCACAACCAGTGTTGATGAGCTTTGAGGAGTTTGTGGCACAGAACGCTGGCCCCTCGCCGAATAATTCATCCACAATCTATTCACCCAAAGCATGTCATGCCTTTCAACACAGTCATAGATCCCGTGCATATGTCTTTTCAACATGCAGGGAACAGGTGGATCTACCGTTGGCGGTGGTCTTCGCAGCACTCTGGAGACACGGAGCCCGACCACTCCGGTCCACGGAGGCGGAGGAGGAGGTGGGGGCGGAGGCGGTAGCGCTGCCGCTAGCAGTGACGACCTGGGCTTTGGCCGTCTTGGCGGCGACGACCTCCGCGGTGCTTGATGATCCTTGTGTGGTGATGATGCTTGAGATGACTTGTGTGTGGTGATGATCATTTAGATGACTTGTGTGCTTCTCTATATGCTTATGCTTATGTTGGTTGTGATGATGTTCATTTAGAGACTTGTGTGTGATGATGCTTATGCATATATTGTTGTGATGGTGCCGGATGATATCCTGTTGTGTTTTATATGTCTATCCCATCATATATATATCTGCTGATATGTGCTGCTATTTGAATTGAATTGATTTGAAAACAAACAGAAAAAAGAAAAAAAAAAGCAAAAGCAAACTATGCCGACGGCTAGGCCGTCGGCATAGGGCTAGCGTGAGCTCCCAGTAGCTGACACGTGAGCACCTATGCCAACGGCGTCGCCGTCGGCTTAATCAAAAACTGTGCCGACGGCTAGACCGTCGGCATAGGGGTGCCACGTGGCGACCAGCCGCTTCTCGTGGACCAGGGCTATGCCGACGGCTGGCCCGTCGTCATAGTTTGAAACTAAGTCGACGGCCAGGCCGTCGGCATAGTCCTTCAAGCAGAGATCCCAGTAACTGACACGTGGGCACCTATGCCGACGGCCCAGCCGTCGTGTGCTTGGCTTGATGCATTGTATATTACATACGATCAGGGCACCCCTATGCCACGTATATTACAAATGATCAGCCGTGCGTCGCTGGCTGCTTAGTCATGCGATCAGCCGTGGCTCCTAATTAACTGGGCCGGCCCATACGTAGCGATTGATTTCCGGAAACCAAGCACACGACGTATGAAACGAAGATAAGGAGGCCAGCCACGAAGTTTGCGATGGTGGATAGTACCACCTCGGATGTAGAAAATAATATAGGTGAAAAAACTGAAAGCGTAAATTCACGGAAAGAAGCGTATTGTGACGGTGAACCCACGGAGTCAATCCGTGCTTTATTATTATAGGGATAGATTACAATAATTAAAATATGCCCCTGCGTTGCAACCGATGAAAAAGTATTATCCCCGCATGGACTCATCCTCCTACTAAATGAACACGTTTTCAAGACTCACAGTAGAGATAAAAAAACTTTGAAATTATATACTAAAATGAGATAAGGACTTTTAAAATGCAATTGAAACTAAAAGGGCTACGATGTCAACATGGCCTAATCTTCTATATCTAAATAGCTAGCCCCCACTAACATATTTCTCTCAACATGCAAGTATGCCACATCATCAAGCAACATGCATGACAAAAGGCCCATCACAACATGCATTCATGCACATGAAAATGTCCACCTCAACATGCAAACATATATTAGATATTTTACAATACATTAATCAAACACAATAAAGCATATGGATTTGCAATTTTAGTTTTTGTAGTATCACTATTCACGTTCCATAGAAATCACATATCATCGAAATGTATTGCAAATATTCCCGCAACAACGTGCGGGGTATCATCTAGTTTAATAAAAGCATCCATGGTAGTTTTGTCCTACAAAGGCAGCCTCCATACACTTCAAGAATCAGAGTTGCTGTCTCCGAGCTTGATGTCCCTCTAGCCTTAAAGTACGTCTCCAACAAATGAAAAAAGTAAAATCAGTTGGTCTCACATATTGTATCTGAAAGCGTTGTAGCTGGTGTGTTTATTAAGGTATCGATTAGAAGCAAGCCAATCCAAGACAGTTGAACAACACAAAATGATGAGTCAAAAAAGTGAAATCACTGTTTGGAACAAAATGAAACAAAGAAGGTGGCAGGCTGCCGACCTTATATTTCAAAACAGGCCAGAGCCTGATGAAGTAACAAGTATCAGTACAAGTACAACTTGTTTGGTGCACCAAGGTGCAACATACAAGCAGGCTGAAAGAAGAAAAGAGGAAGGAAGAGGAAGAGGAAGGGGAAGGGAGGGGAGAAGGATTACATCATTCGTCTACACACTATGCAGTAGCTTTTGTCTCCAAACCTGGAGAACCTCCCTGGTGCGCTGATTTGGAGTTCTGAAACTCCAAAGACGGAGCATGTCTGCTGCATAAAGGCGTGTATATGTTACAGACCAGATTTTGGAGTTGAAGACTCTGTCATTCCTAGCATGCCACAAGGCAATAGCACAAGCCGCGAAAGCCACATTCCATTTGTGCCTGAAACTGATCTGGTGTTGTGCTTGCTCCACAAAAGAAAGAACATTAGTAGCCGAGCAAGCCAGAACGTCCAGCTCCATCTTGCCCCAAAGAACGCTGGCAGGTGCACAGCGTAGTAGTAAGTGATCGATTGACTCAACAGCGGAGCAACTGTCACAATGTGCAAACGGGGCAGCCTCCGACCAGCCTTTCTTTACCATGTTATCCTTAGTGTTTAGGCGGCCACGGAAAGCAAGCCATAGGAAGATTCTGTGTTTGAGGGGGATCACCACATCCCAAACCCAAGTGTGAAAGGTTGTCAAAACCCCTAGGAAGGTGAGTAGCCTGTAGAAGTATCCAGTGCAAAGCTGTCCTGAGCTCACAGAAGCAAACCGTTTGTCCTCATGCAGTAAGTTTGGAGCAATGCCCATCAACAAAACCTGCAGGGCAGCTAGCTCAGTTGAGGCCGTTTGTGAGAGATTGGGGTGGAGCTGAATAGCCCATGAACCATTAGAATGCTGTGATTGTACTGAGCAAGCTGGCTGTGCCGTGAAGGAATACAACGTCGGGAAGAGCTGGCATAAACGGCCCACTTCTAGACATTGGTCCTTCCAGAAGGAAATCAAAAGCCCAGACCCCAGAACACATTTAGAGGAGTTGATGACCATAGGAACGAGATCTCTGAACCCTTTCCAGATGGTAGTGTCTCTGCTACTAGCACGTTGTGGAAGAACAGCCCGGCAGTAATGTGTGGCAAACCAGTTATAACATGGTATGTCTGAACCTTGTACAACTTTGGAGACAAACTTGCACATCATAGCTTGATTGTGAGCTTGCAGCTGACGGATTCCCAACCCTCCATTGATACGAGGCAACGATACTGTATCCCAAGCCACTAGGCATTGGCCACCCTTGACTTTGTTCTTGCCTTGCGAGAAGAAAGCACGTAAGAGACTTTCTAATTTCCCCAGAGACTCCTTGGGCCAAGCAAAGCATGACATGAAGTAGCTTGGTATACCAGTGAGAACTAAGTTGATGAGAGTCAGTCTACCCCCTAAGGATAAGAAGGTAGCTAACCAGCCTAAAAGACGACGGTCAACCTTGTGTATAATAGGCAGTAACATACCGTGCGTAATTTTGTGCAGAGAGAGAGGCAGACCCAGGTAGTTGCATGGAAAGGATGAAACGGGGCAGCCTAGGATCTGGGCAATGGCCGAAGCGGTGCTGGAGTCCACAGCAACAGGTACGAGAGTGCTCTTGTGGAAATTTATGGTGAGCCCAGAAAACGCACAGAAAGCTGTGAGGGCTGACTTAACAACTGCAGCCTGCTGCGTAGTGCCTTGAAAAAGGATCAGCGTGTCATCCGCGTATTGCAGAACCGGGAAGAAACTGTCCGAACCGAGTGGGTGAACCAGGGAGCCATCCTGGAACAAATGGCAGCACATTCTCTGCAGTACGTCTGTAACAATAATGAAGAGGTAAGGGGATAAGGAGTCGCCTTGCCGAAACCCTCGCTTAGCCCGGATGGGAGCATCCATCTCGCCATTAAGAAGGACTTTAGAGCTGCCAGTTGACAAAAGCGTATGAATCCAACTAATCCACAACTGAGGAAAACCTCTGGCTTCAAGTACTTTGTGTAAACAGGACCAACTGACACTGTCAAAAGCTTTATGGAAGTCCAACTTCAGAGCAATGACCGGCAATTTCCGTTTGTATGCATATTGGATCATTTCGGCAGCCAGGGTAAAATTTTCTATGATCGATCTGCTCCGCAAGAAGCCAGACTGGAGGGAGTGAATCAAGAGAGGGATCCAAGTTTTCAGTCTGCCTGCCAGAACCTTAGAAACCAGCTTGGGTATACTGTGTACGAGAGAAATAGGTCTGAAATCCCACATCTCCAAGGGCGTATCCTTTTTGGGTAGCAGGGTGATGAGAGTAGAGTTAATACCAGCAATATCAACTTCAGTTTTGTCGAAATCCTAAAAAATGGAACAGGTCATCCTTTAGCAGCAGCTTGAAAGTCTTGTAAAACTCGTTGGTGAAACCGTCAGGTCCCGGGCTTTTGTTATTGGGTGAGCCACTAATGGCTTGCACGATTTCAGCCCAGGAAAATTGTGCCGTCAGGGCAGATAAATCAAGCGGAGTGTATAGGGAGTGCACATCCACTGTGTTCAAGGAGGGGGCAGGCTGTCCCAAGATTGCTTTAAAGTACTCTGTGGCCAAACTGAGTTTTTGACCATTCTGGAAATGCTCCACCCCATTGTGCACAAGCACTTTAATCTTATTTTAAGATTAAAATGATAAGAACAAACAAATATTTAAGAAATTATTCCAATGCAATTCAGGGTTGGTCTCTGGTAAACCTTTTTTTTGGACACCGTTTCAGGTGAGCTACCAACGTGTGAGACTTGATCAGGCTAGTTTGCTGCTCAACTTCTCTCTCCCCCGCACCCGCACGCCTCCCTCTCCATCTTGCTCCGTCCGTCCGTTGACCTTTGCCCCCTGCTCGCTCGCTGCCGCGGCACACATCCGGCCTCCCCCTCGGGCCTCCCCCCATTGACCTTTGCCCCCTGCTCGCTCGCTCGCTGCCGCGGCAGCACACATCCCGCCTCACTGCATCACCCAGCCTCCGCCGGAGCTCGCCATCTGGACACACCAATCCCTATTCTTGCCCTCTACTTGTTTGATTTCCAAGCTTGCTTGTTGATTTGCTAAGCAACATGTATATAAACTGGACTGATTCAATCTAATGAAGCGAGGTGGGACTATTCTATGGATGCACGATAGTGGAAGGGTTGATCAAACTTTCGCAACCAGGATAAACCAACGAATCGTTGATCGATACTGGCTGTGTGATGGCGACCAGGGCGG
>NC_041384.1:7921848-7928999 GCF_002162155.2 Triticum dicoccoides | reverse complement strand
CGCCAACGGGTTCGCGGTCGTGGAGCTGGACAGGGTGAAGCAGCCCTACAACCTCGATGACAACCACGTCGGCCTCGACGTGAACGGCGTCCGCTGCACCCACGCCACCTCGCTCACGCCCTTCGGCATCCAGCTCGCTCCCATCGACACCACGGTCAACGATGGCTTCTACATGGTCTGGGTCAACTACGACGGTGCGTCGCGGCGTGCGCGGGCGTACGTCGCCATGGCGTGGCCTTGCTCGATGCGCCGCTGGACCTCTCGGCAGTGCTCCTCGGCAAGCGGGCCTACTTCGGCTTCTCATCGTTCACCGGCGTCAAGTACCAGTTCAACTGCGTGCCCATGTGGAACATGACGGTGGAGAGGCTCCCCGGTTGATATGGGCTGTTTCTTCGCTTGGCCTTTTCTCGATGGGTTGTTTCATTCGTTTTCTTGGTGCCGAACGATCCGAGCGAAATCTATCAACGCTTTAGTACCACCTCGCGTATATGTTTTAAATTTAAACTAAAAGCGTAAATTCATATGAAGAAAGCGTATTGTGACGATGAACCCATGGAGTCAATTCGTGCTTTATTATTAGGGACTAGGAAACATGCCCGTGCATTGCAACGGGAAAAATAAAATATATCATAGGCCTGTACGCCAAACACACACACCCTCGTCTCCCACACACAACAACGCGTCCATGTCCTCTATTTCAACACAACGCCCAACACACGTCACAGCTTATCCTACACACAATCAACAGATTGTTTACCTGCATAAAAAGGTAGTACTAAACTAATTGGAAATTTTCAAGAGGGGATGAGCGTTCGTGTGTAACTAATGCTATGTTGCAGTTGCGAGTGGGATTGTTTGATTACTTTTTCCTAGGAAACAAAGGAAGAAAAAACTTATCAGCATAAGACAAGCATGAACAAATTAAAGAGCTAAAATGTAGCCCATTGGCTTCCTGTCCACCAGCTCTGTCTAAACCTGGCAGAACAATAATTTTAAGGCTTGAAGGTAAGGCTGAGCTTGAATTAATATATAAACTATTCAAAATCAAGAAGATGAGAGGGGAAGGGAGAAAATAATAGAACAGTGCCATGAGAACCACAAAACTGTGTCTGATTTATGGTCGACACGCTGTGGCAACCATCGGATGCAGTTGGCCAGCACTTCTACCCCACTCAAGTAGAGTGTCATGTGCATATCGGCCAAGAAACGTTGTGTGCACGACATTTTTTAAATAATACTAGCAAAAGGGCCCGTGCGTTGCAACGGGAGAAAAAAAATCATAATCTTCAATAGCTATGACCATATTTTGTTCACATTTCATCGCATGATTTTGAAAATTTATTAAGAAATGCAAGAAAGTGTTTTTTAAAATTTATTCACAAATTGAAGAAATGTTCAAAATTTTAAAAAAATATCATGGTGGTAAAACAACTTGGTAATTCAATCCACCTTCTGAATCCAACTAATCCAGGCTTGCCACCGCCGTCAATGGCACATCCGGCTCATGAAAGGATAAATAGCAACAAAATGTTTAAGCACCACTTGTGTGTTTGTACATAACTATGGAGTAGAAAACAACGAAAATGTTTCATTCACTTGCTTCCTACTGAACTGTTGTCTTCTGAAAAGCTATGCCAAGTGTACTACATCTGAGAAACAACCACCTAAAGAACATTAAAAAATATTAAAGCATAATGCTACAATTTTCAGACTGTTGGCACAAAGGTTAGAGCTATCATTGTGACAATCTATTGCCAGATAAATCAGTTACTTAAGTGCAGCAATTATATAACTTATGCTGCATCACCCAAAAAAATTAGTATAGCAAAAAGGCATGGATTGGAAACTTTGTCCACAATCATCTACTGGAAAAAGAAATTAGAAGGACAATGTCTGTCGATTATACACACACACAGGGGGATCTAGAAGAAGATTATACACACACAGGGGGATCTAGAAGAAGAAAAAGCGGATCACCTGTAGGTGCTATAGCTTTCTAGAAGGTAAAACCTTAGAGGCACACTAAGTAAAATTCAATGTGTGTAAACTGATCTGACAGGTGAAACTTTAATTCAACAAACATGGCAATCACTAACTGCCTTATAGTCAAGAGATTGTATCACTAAGTTGCCTCTTCTAAGCAATAATGGTAGCAGTTGCGTGCAAGGTGGGAAAGCTTAACTTTTCGATAAGCAGACATGCTTGATTATATGATCTAAACAATAACCTTGTTATATTACCTAACGATATAAGGGTGACTAAAACTTAAAGTCCATTAAGAAGTAGAAGGTCACATGTTGCGGAACAAGACCAGGCTTGAATTTCCAAACGTTTATCAAATGGCGTTATCATCTGTAGCAGAGCAGTATAGTCAGAAGCAAAAACAATGCAACTAAGCAATCATGAAGGACAAAGAGGTAAAAACTAATACAGAGTACTACAGAGAACTACCAATATTACTGATAAATACCGAAGCGAAAGAAGCACCCCCTAGATTGACTGTAACCAGATTAACAAAGTTAATAAGTAGATCATCCTGGATTAACCATATACAATATTTGTTACAACACAAAGTTAAAGAAGCTACCACTCTTGTTCTAGAAGGCTAGAAGTTCTCACATTAATTGAAAACAAAGAGGCAGATCTCCACCGCTTGTTATGGTGGTGCAGAAGTGCAAGTTAATCAGATAAAAATATGTATCAAAATTGTTATAGCTATATAAGACGAAATTGTATGACACTTCCATCATTGTTTACTCTGCCAAAATATTTACTCTGACCTCGAATGACACTCATGAACAAATCTAGAACTAATTGCAAGCTGCAACAATGTGAGCACGGTCTATATTACCGTAAAGGAGAGAGAAGAGAAAATATACAAAAAAGAGAAGACATTTGTACAGTAAGGAAAACTAACCATGAATAGATTAACCTTAAGGCACACAATAGGGATAAGACAGGAGTTTGTTCAGTAGATTTACCATTGATCCAAAAAGTTATTAGTAGGCTTAAGACACATGCATCAGGCATAACAGAGAATGAATGCCAAACAAATCACCCAACGTAGTATGTAAAATTTGTGCAACACCTTTTGTATCATCTTGACAATTGATCCGAACCTGCATCCTTCTGAATCTATAGAAGTAACGACCACTATGTCCTACACATCATTGTCCTCTTCATCACTGCAACCTGGATCTATTACAGTAGTAAACTTTATGCAATTATACCTTCTGTATTCTCCCAGCGTTTGGTCCAAACTTGTGCCGTTCTTTAGAAGCAGCAACTACATGTGCATGTCCTATATAGCATTCTCCTCTACGTCACGTATAGCACTTACTTGAACTTTTCGAGGACCTTGCATGCCTGTTGTAAACCTCCTGGATTTTTCAAATTTGGAGCAGGTGTTGTCCCTCTGTCATCCATGCTTGCCGTTCTTTACTCCTTAAGCCTAGTAATCAGACATATCAAGTATTATGAACAGAAAAAGGAAGATTAGATGGACAATGCTACAATCAGTGACGCTAAGGTGTCTATCCTGAATTTCATCAATAAACAGCGTGTGACACACAGTTGTAAATATATTGATTGGAGGAGCACACACCTGAAGCAAGTATTTTTGTTGCTAATGTTTCAATCAGTGACGCTAAGGAGCGCCGCAAGTTTGTTATTCAGATCGGTGA
Source organism: Triticum dicoccoides (assembly GCF_002162155.2). Classification (NCBI taxonomy): domain Eukaryota; kingdom Viridiplantae; phylum Streptophyta; class Magnoliopsida; order Poales; family Poaceae; genus Triticum; species Triticum dicoccoides. Next base: position 7,925,316 of record NC_041384.1, on the reverse strand, counting down.
TGGAAGCTCAGATGCTCACCGCTCCAGGACTGTAAGACCAGAAATGGTGTCCTTGTCAGGCAGCCGGCCGTCTCGGTTGGTAGCTGTCCAACGGAGTGCACTGCTACTTGTCGAAGAGATGCTCCTGGAACCACCGCAAGCCTCCTCGTGTCGCCCTTCACGTCTTCACCAGTCCAGGGGCTACCTCCTCCAATGCACAAGATGTAGTTTACTAAGTGCCAAAATCAAAAGTTTGACCCTGCAGAGATGAAGGCTTCAGAAGACCAACATGGTAGCGAGCATATTAGCACCGAATACAGAATTACAGCGTGCAAATGTCGCATTGAATATGCATAATTACAATTTTACAGGGCCAGAAAAATGACACTGTAGTTCACTAATGTGGTTAGAGGTTTGTGCATCCAACCATCCAAGTAAGCGTGCTTATAACCTTAACATACAAAGTTTGCATTCATTCAAGTTAGGAGACACATACTACCAAAATAAACTAATTTCCTCTTAAAGGTTATAACCAGAAAAATTCTCACATGTCGCTTAATTAAAATTCTATGCAATAGTTTATTGAGCATTTATGCGTACTCTGAAAAAGCTATGAATATAATTTTTATGCTGAATATAAGAATGCCAATAGCCTGAAAAAGCTATGAATACATTTTTATGTTGAATATAAGAATGCCAATAGCCATGACACTCAATAGGAGACACACATCCCAAAGAAAAAATGATGTTACTAAGCCATTTAAATTTTGGCATTTATTCCCAACTTCAGATAGGCGCATTCCATAAAGGAAACACTTCATTGGAATCTTTCCAGTCACGTCACATCATAGAACACGCCCTGCAGAAATGTAAGAAATATACACAATGGACATCAAATAGCTGAACAGGAAAGACACGAGAAACCTCAGACCAGATAAGTAAAATTTGATGGTCCATAAAATCCCTTTAGAAGACATAAGAAGGTTTATGCTCTCAATAATGTCCAAGAAAACCTAACATGCGAGAAGAACAGAATGTAAAAATGAGATGACATTAAAGACAACAAAGAAACAAAAACAGAGGAAAATATGGGCCATTGTTCTAACACGAATGCTGGTTCATGTACAATATGTATTAGAACTGAGATGCATTTTAAAATGTATGTAGGATGATGGCATTGCTAGTAGCCCCCACTCTGATAGGAACCTAGGACCATTATAAATGTTGGTGCTATGTTTTTTTTCTGAATACAACTGAAGCCTCCCTACAATTTAATTCAAATACCTCATTCTTCTTGTACACAATACCATCTCTTCTCCAACCAACAACACCGATAATTTGCAGGGTCGCATTTAGAACAGGCTTATCTGAAGGCTATCAATATAGAGAAAAGGATATGTGATTTAGTTACTTACCTAGAAAATAAATAGGAACATACATAATTATTTTTGTAAATCCAATACAGCAGACTCATTATTCATATACTCCTGACCTTGGAGGAAAATGGCGACCGTACACGTTCCTGGGTTATGTATAACTTCAAAAATTTAGGTGAGAGATTCTAAGGATAACCAAAGTCCATAATCTCTGCACTGTTGCACAGAGTCAATATTACAAACAAAAAACATTCCATGGTGGAAAGTGAAGCAGCAAGCAAAGTCCAAAACTGGATGTGCCCTTACCATCAAGAAGTTTGTATATTAGCACCAAGTTATTCCTGATAGCATCTTGATCAAAAGTTCCACCAAAGTAGGACTTGAAGAGGGCCACTGCCTGATAATTTCAAATAATCTTCAGCAGAAATAACGGCGAATGAGATAGGTCATATTAAAATACCATAGGGGGCTCCCCTACTGTTCCGAGGTCAAAAAGATAGGACATATTAAATTGCTGATAAGAATGTCAATGTGTACAGAGTAGGATCTATACATTGAATTAGCAACTGTAATTTCATCACTGAATCATCTTTGTCCTAACATACAAATTAAACTAACTCCTAGCCCAATCCTCTCGGTAAATCATATAGAGCACAAAGGGTTCTGTTATTCATTTAGTCCTATCAAAGTATTCGCAAAAGTGATGAACATGGAACATCAAACCACCTAGGCATTGTAAATTTCTAGAAGTACATTTTAGTACCACTTGCTTAAACCCTGTAGAGTTTGCCGATTCTGATGTACCATCACCAGTAACTTTTCGAAATAGAAAATTCCAGTCGCCAAACAAAGCCAAACATCGATACCATTATTGGATGGCATGATCATTTACACCTCTTGGATTGAGATGAACATTATCTTACACTTTGACAGAGCAAAAATAGGTAACTACAGAAACTAATCTGGCCTGTTAAGTAACTACTACATTCTGTTGCTTTGAATAGACTTGTGTTCTTCTATGCTCACTCATATATCCTCAGTTTTAATGATCAAAGTTTCTCAAAGTCGTCTAAGTATTCTACTATCTGTGTGAATTATTTATTTCTCTAAACCAAATGAGGTTAAGTATTTCAAGCGTCTAGCACATTTGAATTGCAGAGAGAGAACAAGCAAATCTTTACCTAATTTAAGTAAAAAATTAGAAGAGCAGCCGTGGGAGAACTTAAACCTATTCTTGCCTCCAGATTTCTCTTGAGGGGGGTGGGGATGTATATATATGAAGGGTATGATTCATCATCGGCTGGCAGGGATCTCCGCCTGATCCGATGACCTGGAGAGGATATGGCGCGGTGGGGAGTAGGGGCGCGGGCTTCTGCTCCGCCGTTAACCCCCGTGGTGTGCACGACGAGACGACGTCGTCTCCATTGTAGAGGGCTCACCGCTTTAGGGAAAGGTAGTAGACAACAGCTCCTCCAACTCTGGCCGTGGCCGGCATGGCACTGGATCCGGCGACCTAGAGAGGATGTGCCACGGTGGGGAGGAGGAGCGCTCCGGTGGCAACGACAGCGGGGCCCGGTCGGATCCGGCCGGGGGTGGATCCATTTGCAGCGGATTTGGCGTGGGGGCGGCCGGATCCGGCGAGATTGAGGGTCGGCGGCACCATGGAGGCCCCTGTCCAGCAAGAAAGAGGGAGAGAGGTGAGAGGAGATTGAGAAGAAGGAGGAGAAGCGAGAGGGGCGAGGCGGCGAAGCAGACGAAGGTCTGGCGGTGAAGGTCGCCGACGGCGGGGCGTGGCGGAGGGTGGGGTCGCCGGCGAGGCGGCTTGCGGACGCGAGGGGAGCGAGGGCAGGCGGGAGCTTGCGGGCGCGAGGGGAGCGAGGGCAGGCGGGAGCTTGCGGGCGCGAGGGGAGCGAGGGCAGGCGGGAGCTGCGGGCGGCGGCGCGGTCCGCTTCGCGCCCGTGCGGGATTAGAGGGGCTTTTTTGTAAAATTGAAATGTTATATAGAGACCTACTAAAACAGGGACTGCGGGTTAATTTCTTATAAACCAAGGGACTTTTATGCAAAATCGCTAGCGACGACGGACGCCCAGAAACAGTAACTGCTTTATTATTA
>NC_041384.1:7916981-7917777 GCF_002162155.2 Triticum dicoccoides | reverse complement strand
CCAATCAGAAGCATTTTAACTCATCTCATCAATCAGCTTATGTTCTAGCTCAGAGCGCCCAACCTTCATGTCACTGATCAGTGGACATACGGTAGGTATATAAATCAAAGGCTGGTGTAACCTGCATGCACTTGGGCTCGAGTGATGTGAGGAAGTGGACGACGTCGAGCGCCGAGCGCCAACGTGCGCGAGAAATTAACTTACAACTGAAACTTTGACGAAACTGAATTTTCTGAATCTGATGAAACTTAATCTGACAAAAACTGATGAAACTGAAATTGACAAATCTGACGGAACTTCAGGACAGCATAGGTGGCGCCGTAGTGGCCTCGTGCGAAGGCTGCTGCAGCCTCAGAGGCAGCTGCACGGGGAAGGGGGCAGCCGAGTTGGTCATCATCCCTTGTCGTGGATCATTGAAGCCGTGGGTCGCAGGTGGCGGGAGAGCAGATCCGGGGCTGGGAGGAGTAGCCGCGGGTCGCCAGATATAGGGCGCGTCAATCCTGTACGGGCAGCCAGCATGCGGCGGATGAGACCAAGCGGCTAGGGGATTTGATGACGGGGCGACGCCGGCCACCTCCTGCAGCCGCCCGGCAACGGAGAAACAGGTCGCGCGTATGGATGCCGGTGATGGGCGCGGGTGTGGGGGAACTTGGGGTAGGGGTAGGCGGGGCGGCAAGGTAGGCCATGGCAGCGCGTGACGACGGTAGGCGGTCCGGCGGCGCGGCGAGGAGGGGCGACGGCGCTCGGCGACGGGAGGCGGAGCGCCGGCCGGGCGGGGCAAGAGGTGGCGGCGCGC
>NC_041384.1:7913111-7916971 GCF_002162155.2 Triticum dicoccoides | reverse complement strand
CGCCAACAACTCTTGCTGCATACACAGATTGTGTGCCTTTTGATCAGCTAGCTTGGGCTTGTCCTGTGTACGTCGCCATGTATAATAGGAGATTGATCATCCCAGAAAGTGAGGAGCACCAGGACATACCTTTCGAACTCTAGCTTCTGGACGACAATACCATTCAGCAAAAGCTCTGAGTCAAATATTCCCAAACCTGAAATGCCAAGAAATTGCAGAATTTATACATAAATTCGAGGGATAGGTATGCATTCTGCATAATACTAAAATAACTACAAAATATGCATGTTTAAAAACATCAAGGTTGTGATACACTAATCTGATTATTCCGATGGAGCTCAGACTTGTAGGTAGAAATAGGGGACTGGTGTATACTGCAGTAACATCTACTAAAGTCGACCATTACTCCAAGATCAAAATGTGATAATCATAATATAAGTTTGCTTCATGGAAAAATTGAAACATATTTTCTTGTACTCTGCTGACAGCTATACTTGTTCATAAGATAACCAACATGTATTTTGACAAACTGATTAGTATTTTTATCTACTTTTTTGTGACCGGAATGTCCATTGAGGCAGGCAGGCAGAGGCATACAGGGGCTTTGTAGCGTTGGCCTGATGTAATGTATAGAGGTGCCAACTGTTAGTCATCTGGTAAAGAAGATGTGTTCATCAAGAGCCTAGACTCGTCTTTTCCCCAACTCTGTAGCCAGTTTAGGTTGGAAAATTCGTGAAGAATGCTTCAATCATCATCTGCACGAGTTTCTCCATTGCTTACATCTGCATGTACATACTGACATGGAGTAACTCTCATGGTAGCAAGAAATTTTAATTTCCACTGACGTGCAAACAAAGTATTAACACAACTAGAGCAAAGAAGATCACAGAGATGAAAAAATGATCATCAGTATAGATAAAAAATAGGACGGGTGAATAAAATGTTCTAACCTTTCAAATTGAGGTGCATTAGTAAGAAAACTGAAACTTCTTACCCTGTTGTTTGCACAAGTAGCAGGCTTTCCTAGGTTTGGATCACTCCAAGAAATCAATGGGTAAATTGCGGCAGCTGCTATGTTCTGCGGATTGTGCCGAAGTACGAAGTGGTTAAGACATCGACATAGGGATGGATTGCATTGCAAATTCGACAGCCAACAACGACGGGAGCACGTCTCTGAAGAAAAAACAAATCCACGATATGATCTCTACTCTCTGATAGCCGGTGGAGAAAGTAGATGGAGAGCGCCATCACCAGCACTGGCGGAGCTCTGTCTAGGCTGCAGAGGCAACGAAGCGGGTCCATCTCCGGCGCGCACATCCAGGTGTCCACCGGCAGGCGGCATGCCCTGTCGAGCCAGCCCCGGTGCTCTCTCAAGGCTATTAGTGCAGTGGCAGGTCGCTGCACACACCTGCTCGCTTGCTTTATGCCCCTGTATCGCTTCTCAGCATAGTGAAATAAGCTTTCTAACAATCTGAATCAACATAATGGAACTCGGTTCAAACTGTCAGTCCAAGTTAGGATTGATATACTTAACACAAAACACAATTGAGACATACAACATCAGAATGGTGTAACAGTTCTCTACCGCAATGCACATTTTAAAAGATTGGCACTTTGAAAAACTTCATTGCCTCCCTAGGATGGCAATAGCACGGACCACGACACGTATGTCGCATATTGCTTTCAAGATCAGTAAGCGAGTCGATGGTTCAAGCTCCTTGTACAATTCAATTTCAGCTCTGCACAAGATCGAACAATTAGAAAAACTATGAAGATAAGACTGAATCTGAATATCTGATCAAGCAATTCTCATGTACAGGACTAAGCCATGTGATGCAACTATTGGTACATCACCTTCTGCAACCTGCAGTTTGGATCTCTGTTAGTTTAGTGAATGGAATATCAATACTGGCATTAAATTGTTTCCAACATAACCAATCTTAGAGATGCTGGCTGAACAACATGTATTGCCTAAGCAGAGCATGTGATCAAATACAGTGCCAATCAAATCTACTCTAGTAAATCAATGAATGAAGTATGTTCCAGCGATGAAATAGCAGGCATCAGCCATGCTGCTACTGTACCATGTGCTCAAATAGTTAATGCAAGAAAACTAAAGATTAGCAGTAAATTCCTAGAAGCCTAAGCGAAGAAGCAAACCCAGTACGCCGATCTGCCGGCCGCTGGGGGTAGGGTATGATGGTAGAAAAGGGACACACACGTGGAGGAAGTTGAGGACGGAACCGAGCTCCCACATACAGCAGAGCCACCACCGTGCCAGCTCCGCGGGCGCTTCGGGCTCCGACACAAGCGGCGCCTCGTCCGCCGCGGCACCCGCTGCAGCTTGGCGACGCGGCCGTTCTACCGGCCAGCACAGAAAACAATTTTACTGTCAAATTTCATCAAACACTTTGCATGCCTTGAAATAGGAATATTATGGTAGGGGGAGTGGGATCCAGGGAAGCGGTGGGCAGGGGAGGTGAGAGAGCGTGTTTTTCTGAGAAAGAGGTGACGTGAGAGAAGAGAGAGATGCTATGAGAGAGAGAAAGAAGTGTGTTTTCTGAGAAAGAGAGCACACAGAAAACATTTTTTTTATGAGAGGTGATGTGAGAGCGTATTTTTTCTGAGAAAAAGGTGATGTGAGACAGAAGAGAGGTGCTATGAGAGAGAGAGAGAGAGAGCAGAGAGAAAGAGCATGTTTTTAGAGATAGAGAGCATATAACATTTTCTCGTGAGAGAGAGGTGATGTGAGAGATGAAGGAGCAGAGGTGTTGTGTGAGAGAAATGAGAAGAGAGAGAGAGGTGACGTGCGTGAGTGAAAAAAAAAGATGTCATTTAAAGGTGAGAAAGTGCACGGGCAAACATATGACCACTGCAGCAAGGAGTGCACTGCTCCTCCTCTGTTAATTACTGGCAAGCTCTGACAGACCATGGATATTTGAGACAGCTCGTCCACTATTTTCAAATCTAGGCACACATCCAAATACACTAGAGCCCACATTGGACGGCTATGATAGAGGGTACCGTGTAGCCCGTCCTACAAAAAACCGCTCTCCAAAAATTAACACAAACAAGTTCAGAGCAAAACATCAGTCTTTTCAATAACAGGCATTATATACATGATAATCCATCAGTGCATCATGTATTTTTTTCAATCGGCGATTACCTCAGTTGCTTCTCACTTTTTGCTGCACCTCTTCGAACGCAAATAAGCAACGACCTGCAGTCATGGTATTTCATTCAGGTCTGTAGCATTTAGATCATTGTCGTGTCTTGGTAACCATCATGATGTACAGCCCCGGAGATGTCAGCCAACAACACCAGCGTCCATTGGAAATCTGGAACTATGTAGAACCTTGTTCACGTGCATGCCTGTAAGACAAATAACTCATGGGCTTCGTACCTGCTATTCCTGATCCTTCTTCCTTGGACTTCAGTTTGGAATATTGAGGGTCTAGCCAATCAGAAGCATTTTAACTCATCTCATCAATCAGCTTATGTTCTAGCTCAGAGCGCCCAACCTTCATGTCACTGATCAGTGGACATACGGTAGGTATATAAATCAAAGGCTGGTGTAACCTGCATGCACTTGGGCTCGAGTGATGTGAGGAAGTGGACGACGTCGAGCGCCGAGCGCCAACGTGCGCGAGAAATTAACTTACAACTGAAACTTTGACGAAACTGAATTTTCTGAATCTGATGAAACTTAATCTGACAAAAACTGATGAAACTGAAATTGACAAATCTGACGGAACTTCAGGACAGCATAGGTGGCGCCGTAGTGGCCTCGTGCGAAGGCTGCTGCAGCCTCAGAGGCAGCTGCACGGGGAAGGGGGCAGCCGAGTTGGTCATCATCCCTT
>NC_041384.1:7912612-7912963 GCF_002162155.2 Triticum dicoccoides | reverse complement strand
AGATCCGGGGCTGGGAGGAGTAGCCGCGGGTCGCCAGATATAGGGCGCGTCAATCCTGTACGGGCAGCCAGCATGCGGCGGATGAGACCAAGCGGCTAGGGGATTTGATGACGGGGCGACGCCGGCCACCTCCTGCAGCCGCCCGGCAACGGAGAAACAGGTCGCGCGTATGGATGCCGGTGATGGGCGCGGGTGTGGGGGAACTTGGGGTAGGGGTAGGCGGGGCGGCAAGGTAGGCCATGGCAGCGCGTGACGACGGTAGGCGGTCCGGCGGCGCGGCGAGGAGGGGCGACGGCGCTCGGCGACGGGAGGCGGAGCGCCGGCCGGGCGGGGCAAGAGGTGGCGGCGCGC
>NC_041384.1:7887051-7912359 GCF_002162155.2 Triticum dicoccoides | reverse complement strand
CGCGCTGGAGTCTTTTTTTTTTTGAAAGTCGGCGCGCTGGAGTCGAGATGGGATTGGGATTTGGGAGGCAGGGTCGTGAAGGGTTGGGTCGGGTAGCTCTTTCTCTTTTTTTATCTTTTTCTAATGTCTTTTTTTAGATCTTTAGCGAAACATTTTTTTCACCTATGGATGGCAGTGGTGGGTAATTATTTGCAACTTTATTAATGAAAAGTGACGATGAACCCACAGAGTCAATCCGTGCTTTATTATTACTAGCAAAAGGGCCCGTGCGTTGCAACGGGAGAAAAAAAATCATATTCTTCAATGGTTATGACCACATTTTGTTCACATCTCATCTCATGATTTTTAAAATTTATTTACAAATGCAAGAAAATGTACCCTTTTTCAAATTTATTCACAAACTAAAGCAATGTTCACATTTTTGAAAAAATATCTTGGTTGTCAAAAGAAATTGATAATTCAAAGAATTATTCTGAATTTCAAGAAACGTTTTCTAAAAGACATACTATAATATTTCGATCTAACCCGGCAATTACTTCTTCAAAATTCACGCTCATGTCGTAAAAATATTGTAACAAACATGTTCAACTGAACTGTGTTTGGCACTGGATGAACTCATAAACTAACTTATAGACTGAAAAGTAGGATGATTTTGTTGTCTTAAGGAAATACATATGGAAAACATCACAAACTCACATAGCTACAGGAAAATTCGTAGCTTTGTACTTACCTAGCTCATCTATGGATCTCAGAGTTTTTCTTTGAAGCATATATAGGAGACTTGTATACTAATTCACACGTCCATGCAACCTTTGCTTGGCCCTGTCTGCTCATGCAGGTTAGAGTTATTTTTTCATGCATAAATGATGTCGGGATTTTTTCTTATCAGACACTTCAATTGGGCTCTTGTCCTCGCCGCGAAGTCTCACCCAGTTGGCACTGCAGTTGAAGCATATAAAAGCCAAAACTTGTATGTAAATATATGTTAAGTAAAAGGAAGTGATTCCCACAACCCATGTTTTCTAACATATTTATGGGCATCCAAGATATTATGTCTGTCCATCAAGAAGATATGCATGGACAGATATCTTCATAGGCCGGAGCAGCAGCAATAACAGAAGGATTGTTGAACGGATACGTTACTGATGCAACGTATCACCAATTAGGGAGAATTATAAGACGTGCAAAGTGCTAGTCTGCTACTTACTTTCATCCATCCCTGCATGCTGCTGCTGCTGCATCCTGCATGAAAAGCCATCACCTCACCAGGATGTAGTTCACGCTCTTCTACATCTCATAGCAAGGTTAGAACATGAAAATTGGGATCAACGCTCTTCTACCTGCTTGGGAAGTATATGAGAAAAAGGAAAGCTGGAACAACGTTCAGAGTCACAGGCCACTCCACACTACACCAAGCACACGACTCTATCTCTGATTCACAATGTTGTGTGAACCTCGACCTCGATCAACATACCTTGGTGGTGCCATTGATAGGCGATGGAGTGGTAAACCGGCGAGACGCTTCTTCCTGCGCCAGCCAGTGGCTCCCGGAACACCTTAAGCACTGCACCATGACGAACAGCGAGAACATACGTCTGCAACTGCCAATGAAGGGAGCAATGAGTGGAGGATGATCGATGCATGGGGTTGGGAGGCGGTGACCTACTGATGATCGGTGCCAGTAGAGAAGAGCCTGATCACGGTTGACGGACGCGCTAGGCGGGAGCGGGAGAGTCCAGCGGGGGCGGCGCTGAGCGGAGGAGACGGTCGGCGGACAAATCTCATGGGGTGAACGGGTACTGGTAGAGCTCGATCTGGAGTGAAGTCCAGCGGGCGTTCTTGGGACCTTTGCCGCCATTGCGATCTATATATCACAAGAGACGATCCAGCTCTCTGGAGCCGATCGAGTCGAGGAGGACGTGAGCAAGGTAACAAACATACGCATCGTGACAGATCAAGGAAGTCATGCACACGACCTCGGGCAACACCGTGGCCGATCTCGATCGGGAGGAAGACCAAGGACGCCCATCGTGCTTCCTCGAACTCGGCGCTGCTCTTCCTCGATGCGAGGTCTCGGCGTCTCGCCTAGGTATAGGAGAGCACGTGATCCCGGGCATCATATATATGGGAGGGTTAGGAAGGTTCAACTGGAAGTCCTGATCGTGAGTTTCTTTGTTTTCTTATTTAATTGGTTTTCTAGTAGTAGTACATGACTTTGACACGACACGTACGTTTTATTGAACCAAATTCGTGCAATGAAGAAAACAAAAAAAGGAATAAGGAATAAGAACCGCGACCGGGGAAAGAATAAAAGAAGGTAACATGTATTTATGCACAAATGAGTTAGTGTCCTAGTGGTTAGTGCACCTGCGGTCTCCGCGAAGAGATCCTGAGTTCGAACCCTTCTGACGTATTAATCACCTTTTTTACTTGGGTTTGAAAAATATAAAAGAAAAACGGGCCGGCCCAATTACAAGCGCGCCAGTTGGCGAACCGGCGCAGAATTCGCCTCGTTGAATTACCGAGACAGAAATTTAGTACCACCTTGAATATGTTTTAAATTTAAACTGAAAGCGTAAATTCACGGAAAGAAAGCGTATTGTGACGGTGAACCCACGGAGTCAATCCGTGCATTATATATTATTATTATTATTATTATTATTATTAGGGATAGAAAACTAGCAAAAGAGTCCGTGCGTTGCAACGGGATAAAAAGAGCCCTTAGGTCATTTGTTCACCTTCAAATCAAGGTCACCTTGTGACTGCTCAATTGTATATACTCCCTCCATCCATCTATATAGGGCCTAATGCATTTTTGATGTAACTTTGACCGCATGTTAGAGCCAAAATATATGATTATGCAAGTTATAGACAAAGCATACTCTCAAATTTAAACTGAAAGCGTAAATTCACGGAAAGAAAGCGTATTGTGACGGTGAACCCACGGAGTCAATCCGTGCATTATATATTATTATTATTATTATTATTATTATTATTATTAGGGATAGAAAACTAGCAAAAGAGTCCGTGCGTTGCAACGGGATAAAAAGAGCCCTTAGGTCATTTGTTCACCTTCAAATCAAGGTCACCTTGTGACTGCTCAATTGTATATACTCCCTCCATCCATCTATATAGGGCCTAATGCATTTTTGATGTAACTTTGACCGCATGTTAGAGCCAAAATATATGATTATGCAAGTTATAGACAAAGCATACTCTCAAATACGTACATGAAAGGTGCTTCCAATGATATAATTTTGACATTATACATCTCATATACAATTAATCTTAATAGTCAAAGACAATCTCGAAAAATGCATTAGGCCCTATATATGTGTGGATGGAGGGGGTAGCAGGTTTGCATTAAATATTAATTTGTCAACAATTTCTGGTATAGTTTTTCTTCTTGAAACTATAGGTGATAAAGATGTTAAATCGCTGAGAAAGGCATAATTGAGGATAAAAAAATCATAGAACCAGACATCAAAAAATGACAATCACCATCGAGTAATCACTGTGCAAGAAAGAGCAGCTAACTACCCTTGTTGTATGTAATACAATGCATCAAGCCACTTAATATTTTTATGCATCATAATATCAATATAAGCCTATTAACAATTTGCATCCGTGGTCAACAAACAACACAATGAATTACTATAGGGCATCCTCGTTAAAAACAGTCAACATGGAAAGATTGCTCCACTGATCATGCATATATAAAAAAAAACCTCTTGGGCTCTCTCACCTGTATGGAGTGGATCGAGTTAATATAAGAATTCATCTTAACTGGCCACGTGGGTTTCTCTGCTACTTCAGCATGGTGTCTTTGATGATCCGCCATGTATGATTTATCTTGTGCAGTGCAATTTTTTGACCGAAAAGTGAAGAAAATATATAGTAGTCCGTACATTGACGCATGCATAGATCTCTGATCATAATTATCACGCATAAAGGTTTTACCAATGCATGGCTATTGTGTATGCACTTGTTTCGCAGGACTCCATTGCTCCATAACGTGCGTGACCTTCTGCAAGTAGGCCATCCTGGTCGCGTCCACTGACATGTTGAGGCTTGCAGCATCAGCTCGTTCAGCTCATGTTAGAGCCTAAAGGCATACCCGATCAGTTTGGCGAGGAAGGCTGCCTCGTGCCCAACGTGGCCTCGAGGGTGGCGACCTTATTTACCACAGAGTGCCGAGATCTCCTGCACACAGCGATGCAGGACGCCGAAGCCTCCTCGAGCTCGGACAGCTAGATGGCGAGGCGAGCGGGGGGGCGGGGGGAGTCGAAGGAGTACTTGTCGGGGGAATAATCGCCTCGAGTGTATCCTTGTGATGGTGACAGTGGCAACGGCGGAAGAGAGAGCTCACCGGATTCCGTGGTGACGGATGAGGCCGTGCCGCTGTGCAAGTTTGCATCGGCTAGGCCGGCAAGGTCGCACGCATGCATACATGTATGTTCATAGGTCATGCATGCATCGGTATGCTTGCTCTAGCCAGCTACCCGACCTGGATGGCGAATCGATGGCTTCTTGTTTCTCCTCCACTCCTGCAGAAGGGACCAATGGAAGCATAATTCCTCCCCCAGCCGTGCCACCTCTCGCGACCTTCTCATCGATCCCCTCCTTCCTGATTGGACGACATCTCCCCGAAGTGCGACTGGTGGAAGGCGTGAGAGGGGCCGATGATCTTGTGATTGGGGCTCGTACGGAGGTGGCGGATCGCATCGTGAGCACATGAGTTATCCGGGACAGCGCGAGTCATGGAGGCGAGGACGGATCGCAGGCGAGGCCTGCCATATGCTCAGAATTCTCGGTCATATAGTTGGTTTTCTCCCCTGGCTGAAGTAATATATAAGTATGTGAGGGCAAGAGTTTGGATGCCGAACACTTCGATCTTGACCTCGGATCTGGAAAAAGGGATGTGCGGGGCGACGGAAAAAGAGGCAAGCGATTTTGTACTACAAAACGAACAACGTCGCTGGCTGCTTAGTCATGCGATCAGCCGTGGCTCCTAATTAACTGGGCCGGCCCATACGTAGCGATTGATTTCCGGAAACCAAGCACACGACGTATGAAGCGAAGATAAGGAGGCCGGCCACGAAGTTTGCGATGGTGGATAGTACCACCTCGGATGTAGAAAATAATATAGGTAAAAAAAACTGAAAGCGTAAATTCACGGAAAGAAGCGTATTATGACGGTGAACCCACATAATCAATCCGTGCTTTATTATTAGGGATATATATATATATATATATATATATATATATATATATATATATATATATATATATATATATATATATATATATATATATATATATATACTAGCACATATGCCCGTGCGTTGCAACGGGAGATAAAAATGTAGTGTCACCAGAGCACCTGATATATGTCACAAAAACTATCTCAACTTAAGGTGCATTTCTTTCACAAAATAATGAAGTGTGATCTATCTTACTGTCTTGAATCAACGTTCACTTTGAATTGAACTCTGTATAAGTGTAGCTAAACTGTTTGAAACAATGAAAATGCAGTCTGATATTGAATTGTTCTTGCAGAAGTAAAGTTCATGCTTTTTGAACAAACAACAGCTGATGATTTCTACTATACGTTGGGCACAAGAAACAATTTTCCCCTCTCCTATGAGCCGTCTCCCACTTTTGGCAACAGTTTTTGGCTGGAAAAAAAATACTAAAACAAAGACCATTACATCCAAATATCCATTTCTGAGCCCGGGCTCATCGGCCCCCTGTGAAAAGTAAATTAGAAAAAATACTAAAGAATAAAAAGAGCCAAGTTTTTTTTGCATGGAAGATGCTTTAGTGCATGAGGTAGTACAATACATTACTTGTGGTAGTGGTAGCGGCACAAGGATGCGATGAACAGATAGATCTCCACTTAATCTTGATGCTGAATCCACCACCTCGTCTTTTGTGCAGCTCTAACGCAACTCCGACAACAAAGATTTTATCCCATCTTCCTCACAACCCTTCAGTTTAAATCCCACATGGGATTGAGAGTCCCTTCTATCGCCTACCAATACAATAGCTAATCCAGGAACATGTGCAACTGCCTTTTTCATTCGACGAAATTGTTCAGCAATCAGTAACTTTATGTCCTCTGCAATTGACTTGCCATCAATAATGGTGCCCTGGATGCGCAATCAACTTTTAAGCAATAAAAGTGCAACTCAGAGTCACAGATCATTAGCATGAGATTCAGAACTACACTGGGAAACAACCGTGAATTCAACATATGCTTGTCATGGATGGTACGCTTGCTTTTAATCTATATACTACACATCACAATATGCATCATACCAGTTGATCAGATATGTGAGGCTTGACATCAAAATTCTACATACTATTAATCTAAGATCATCTTAAGAACTGGTTGAAAAATAAACTAAAAGGACAATTACCGAGTTTTTTACCATACAGGGAGGCTTGCAGTACTTTGTGCCACGTTGTTCTATAGAGAGCATGAAGGAAGGGGAGCAAATCAAACAAATATATATACAAACAAAGGAGCAATTATTGTACGGATACATATTGTTCAGTCAAGAAAATCATTCAGAATTTCCCAACCCTACCGAACAAAGTTATAGGCCAAACCTCATGCTATTCGTCGTGCAAAGCTATAACTACATTATCACACCCTTTTTTCTACCATCTTGTATATGCACTGAACCAAGTGCAGTACTTGCCCCTCCAACGTCTCATCAGTGCAGACCACACATTGCATACATGTCATCTTCAAACCATAAAGTCTGTAGTATGGCAGGAAGTTTTACAATTAGGATATGTAATTATACAAACAACGACTGGGCAGGCAAGTACATGTTGATCGATAATTCAAATTGTTATAAGCTAGAAAAACATCTATTCAGTAGCAGCAGGGAACATACTGATAGTTCGGATCACCATATGTTTAAAATGTGCATTATTCATCCTCACTTCAAGTCGTCTAAACCTGGTAGCAAGTCCAGATACATTGGTTCATATTGTGGCACTGCCCTGACCTTGTAAAATAATTTTCTACTTTCATGACTCATAACTCATGACCGTGAAAGGTAAAATCAGTAATTACAATTATATGGCACTCCTTTCGGTGCATTCAGAGAGAAAGGGGGCGAGAGTAGCTACCCCCCAGTATTAACCAAATAAATACGCAATAAGATATCCTCTAATAACATACTCCATCCGTCCGAAAATATTTGTCATCAAAATAGATAACAAAGGATGTATCTAGAATTAAAATACGTCTAACTAATGTATATGGACACAAAACACACTCTTCAGACAAAAATCTTGTTCCTGGACCATTCAAAGTGTATTTGAAAGACATACATATCAGTGGACTCCCACGTCCATATGTATCTTAAATTTTTGAAGCCTAAGATGTGGTAGTACCTGCTTTTGTTAGACAGCTCCATATTTTGGATCTGATTGCAAGCTCCATATGCATCAGCCTAGTAAAGGTATCTGGGTGATTGGTTCATATCTCCAGACCTGATAAACACAAGCGGTGAAAGGATGAGAAAATTGTGAATCAACCAAACATTTGCACAGTTAGATTATAAATAAATTGGACAACAAATATTTGAACAATCTGGCTAACCCATAAAACTGACAAATCTAAGCTGGAACTGCAAGCTAAGCTGAGACAATCAAAAGTGTGAAGATGGACTGATGAAGGTAAAGTAACCACTTGAGTAAGAAAAGAATAAAGCAACAGGGACAACAACGATGCCGCTCTACAATCGTCTCTCTAATTCCATTCCCCTAGCTTGCCCTCTCATCTCCTTGCACATCAACCAGAACATCTGACCAAGATCAGAGAGAAGCAGTGGTGGGAGGGCAATGCAAGGTGATGAGCTGCGGCACGATCGATCAAGCATCGCTGTACTGACGGCGAGGGAGCTCCGCGGTGAAACCACCTATCAGCCGTACCTTGATAAGGACCGGAAGAAGCCTTCGGTTCAGGGTCCGAAGAAGAATACATGTACATGGAAGGTGGAGCATAGGGTGGTGTCTACTCTTTTGCGATTTATTGCCTCATGGCAAGGGATTAAGAAGGATGTGAAACCATTGACCACAACAAAGGCGAACAAAGAAATCAGCCATCAACCTTATCCTCTCCAACCACGTTGGGTGTCCCATGGTGCCGAGTGCAGCTGCCGTCCCCCTTATCCTCTCCAACAACTGAACCCCGCGATGCCCAGCCGCTATCTCACTCCTATTCCCGAACAGCCGCCGTTGCGCTCCTGCTCCTGAACGGTCGTCGTCGCTGGACTGTGCTCCAAGTCACCGCCGCCACCGCCACCTGACTGCTCTCTCCTTGTCAACCCCCTCTCACTCGATCTCAATCTAGAAGCCCCCCTCAAAATCAGCACCCAAGGAATTGGTAGTATCAAACCAGCCAAGTCCCTTTGAAATCCGGGTTGGGCACTCCATGAATTTGTGTTCAGAAGGACACCAACGTCCAGTGGGCATCCCCAACGTGTCCCATCGCAGCCTCCCCCTCCTCCTCCCTTCCTCCCTCTCTCCCTCCACCGTCTTCTCCTTCAATCACCGCATCCCCGGCGACCCCAAGAATCCGAGGCGTGATCCCCCCAAATCACACCCCATCTCCCTCGCCCAAAATCCCAACGAATCTCCACATCATGGGATGCAAGAATCATGAATCCCCAAGTATATTCATCAACAATCCGGGAAGAAACCCCTGTCCGCGGTGGTCCGACCATGGACACAGATCTGCAGCTCCCCATCACCGTGACATAGCCCCTGCACCCGCTGCCGGACCCCACCACCCGCCGCCGCTGCTCCCAACGCCGCCACCGCCGCCGAACCACTACCACCGCGACCTCGATCCAAATCAGAGGCACGGGAGCAGGAAGAACGGCCGCCGGCGACGGATGGCCGGAGAAGAAGACCGCCGGCGGCGCCCTACCCGGACGGATCGAGCGAACCCGCGCTCGTGTGTTGGCCTCCAAGCCGATGCTCGACCCGGCACGGGGGAGGGGCTGGCCCCGAGGAGCGGGGAGCCGGCGAATCTGCCGGCCAGGTGCTGGGCGCCGCGCTCCATCATCGCCGTCGTTTGTGGAGGGGCGCGGTCCCGGTCGAGGCGGCGCGGGGCAGGAGGTGGCGGCGGGATGGAGGTGGAGATGAGATCGAGGAGGCAGGATCGTGCGGGGCGCTGGGCTTTTTTTCTTCTTTTCTCTCCTCTGTACCGGTTCGGGTCTGACTTATGAGGGGACTGTAGGTGCAATTTCTAGAAAGTAGGAGGGTCTATTTGCAAAAAGGGCGCGACGGTGAACCCGCCAGGCATATAGGACAACACTATTTTAATCCCAGAATTAGAATAGTTATTTGGATCACAGCTGCCTATATAGCAGCGACCGGGTTGTTCCAAACTCCTGAACCAGTACAACCCTGTAAAAAAACACCCCAGGCCTGGTCAACCTCCCACCCCGACCCCACGATTCCTACCTTCTCGCATCCCCGCCGCCGCCCTCGCCCCGCCCAACGCCGACGCCGCCTCCTCCCCGACCACCGGTGCCTCCCCAGATCCGCCGGAATCACGCGGCGGCCAGCTCCCCCGCCAGGGATCCGCTGGGGACAGCGGCGGCCCGATTCCCTCTCGCGGCCAACCACCTCCCGCTCCTCCCTTCACTTTCGCGGCTGCCGGCGGCCTTCCATCCGTGCTGGAGTCACCCCGCGCCTGGGTCCGGCCGCCGCGTCGCCCCATGCCTGGGTCCGGCGGCCGCGCTGCACACCCCCCTCGATCCAAGCACACGAGCGCCGGCCTCCACCGGCAGCCCCCAGGCACGCCGCCCAGCGGCCCACGGCCCCATCGCCCGACACCGTCCTCCCTAGCTGTCTCGCCTTGGACGTCTTCCCTTTTCTACCTAGAACTTCTCCAACCTCTTGCCTCGTCGTCTTGGCGTTCGTCTTGCTAGCCAGTCCATCTTGCAGGTGAACCAGAAGGTGCAGGTGCAGAGCTACCCCCGTGCAGAAACGGAGGAGGAAAAACGATAAAAAAGGGTTGGCAGATCCAGTCGAGCAAGCTGTGGAAGAACAGCTCTGTATTTGTATTTGTTTGATGTATTTGTTGGCCTCCTCCCTCTTGTTCTGTCCTTCAACGATCCATCCGGGGATGCGTCGTCAGTAAGGACAACGACACTTCTTGCAGCAAAAACTGCAGCATTTCTTCAGTATATTTCCAAAAAATATTTGCAGGAGTTCTCCTCTATCAGTTCAACAAAATAAACTGACAGCAGTTCGACAGATCCACGCCTGAAAGGAAGACTTCGTATGAGCACCTGCCGCCGATCATCGACCATGTTCCCAGATCGCCATCCCGCCAGTGCCTCATCGTCAATGAGGCCGCCCCTTCTCTAGCATGCAGCACCTTCCTGAAGGTGTGCGTGTGTGATGCTGCGTGCCGTGGTGGTGAGCATGGCGTGGGCTTGCACCTATTGTGCATGCGTGCTGGCGCGTTGTGCGCTCCCTGTGTGTTGTGTATGCGAGTGGTGCGCGTGCATGTAACGGCTCGGTGTGCTTCCGTAGGTAGCCTGTGTGATTGCTAGTGCCTAGTGCTACTACTGTTGACGCTTTTCCTTGGAACGTACTTGTGTATTTCTTTCTCTGAGTTTGCCTATTTGACCAATTGAATGATATGGTGTGGATAAATTATACTTTGTGGATGTCCGACATTAAAACACTTCCCCTAATTTTGAAGTAAAAACATTTGAGAATTTTTTTGGCCATGAAAGTTCAAATGTCGTCGTATGCTAAAGTTTAGATGTTCGCTAAATAGCCAGTTGACATAGTATAGAAGCTGAGTGGAACTACATGGAGATGAACTATACTTTAATAAGAGATACACGTTAGTAATGTTTAAAAAAACGGTCCTTAAAAACATCCATATTCCTAGTTGTTCGCCCCATTCGCTTTTTCCAAAATGTAAACAAAAAAATCATGGAATTTAAAAAATAAAAACTATGGAGTTTCATGACAAAATTAATAGCACCCAAGTTCATGTTTAAGAAATTCCGAAGCTCACGTGTACCACGTACAGAAGAAAAATGATCAAATGAAAAAGGGACCGCCTAGGCCATTTCACCGAGAAGCAAAAATGCATAAAAATGTCGCAACAAAAATCTATTAGAATATAAAACTTAAAAACCGAAGCAGGTCAATGTTAAAAAAATGAAGTTTTTAATGTCTAAAAGACAAATTTGGAAGTTCAAAAAATTTGAGCAAGAACTTAAAAAGAAGTAGTTCAAAAATCTTTATAACGGATTTTCCCAGTTTGTAAAAAAAACAGAGAAGTTCAAATTAAAAAGTAGAGCACTTCAAAAGATTGTATAAAAACTGATTATCCCCATTCTATAAAAACTATAAGTTCAAAAGGAAAAAATGGCACGGTATCATTGTTCATATAAAAAAGAATTTTCCCTGTTACTAACCAATAAAACTAAGAAGTTCAAATTTTAAAAGTGGTGAAGTTCGATGTTTATAAGAAAAATCAGATTTTTCACATTATTAAAAAATAAAACCAAGAAGTTCAATATTTTAAAACAGAGAAGTTCAAAAAACTCGATTTTTCTCGGTACTAAAGAATGAAACTAAGAAGTTCAAATTAAAATAACAGAGAAGTTCAAGTACTGTAAGAAATGCATTTCAGGTGAGAAATAAAAGTATAGAAAAATAAAAGCTTAAAAGGTTTGTTGAAAGAAGTTCAAGTGCTCTGTCCGGAGAAGTTCAAAAATCTTGCGAGAGAGGTTCACCATGTATTTCCATGTTTGATTTTTTCCATATAAAAACCGAACACAATTCTTTACTCAAAATATAGAAAGGTGAAGTTCATATTGAAATAACAGAGAAGTTCGAAGTTTATTAAAACCTAGGATATACCTGTTCAAAAAATAAAATACACAACGCCATTTTTGCACTTTTAAAAACAACTCATAAACGAAAAAAATGGTTGCTAGAAGTTCAAGTGCTCTACGAGGAAAAGTTCAACAAGTTCTTGTGAGAGAGGTTCACCGTGTATTTAGATGTCCAAAATACATAAAAAAATATGTTATTTTTTGTGTTTTAAATTAATTCTCTCAAACTAGAGAGAAGTTCAAAATGATAATAACCAGAAGTTCACATACTACATAGTGTGTATTTCATATAAGAAAAAAAACAATAAAATGAAACAGAGTGAAGTTCAAACAGACATGCCCCAGAAGTTCAACTACTTCACGCAGTGCAAAAAACAGCATGTCAAAAACAGAGTGAGGTTGAAACAGACATGCCCGAGAAGTTCAACTACTTCACGCAGTGTGTTTCCATTTGCAATGAAGGCAGAAATCATGATCTCCTCATTTCTCTAATTTGCTTCAAAATGACAGGAATATCATTTATGTGAGTTCAAGTCCTCGGTCGGAGAAAGTTAAAAAAAATATTGTGAGAGATTTTTGTACAAAAAGAATATCATTTGTGTAACACTGATGAAATGGATGAGAAAATTACAAACGAAAATATGTCGCAGAAGTTCAATGTGAAAACAGCAGGAAGTTCACCAACTACACTGAATTAATTTCAGATGAAAAACTTTTAAAATCGTCGCGAGTATGAAAAAATGATCAACACGAGAAAGTTGCGTGTTTACAGCAGCTTTCCATCGGTATATAACCTGCTCAATTCCGGTGAGTGTTCCGGTGCTTGGATGGAGAGCTACGGGCAAAAAAGCACGTGAAAAACAGAGTGAAGTTCAAGGTTTCATACCGAGAAGGTCAGGTACTTCACGTGATGCATTTTTGACGAATCTGTTTCGCGATAAAGGCAGAACGAATGTTCTCACCGTTTTCCAAATTACTTGAAAACGGTTGGGAATCAGAGAAAACTGTCAACATGAAAAAGTTTCACATTTTCCGTAGCTTTTCAACGGTATATTATTTACCCCATTCCGATTAAATTTGTAGAAATTACGATGAAAATACATTTTTAGCCATTTTCAAAACTGACATAAAACCGTAAAGTATTGGGAGAAACCATATATACGAAAAAGTTTTGCATTTGTTCAAGCTTTCTAACGCCATATCATTTGCTGCATTCGGATCTACGGTTAAAAAATTAGCTCGAAAATACAAACTCGGTGGAACTTGTATTGTTTTTAAAATTAATTTTAAACCGTTGAAAATTAGAAAAAACTATTAACATGGAAAATTAGCGCAACTCCATAAGCTTTCCAGCGCCATATCATTTGCCTCAATTGGATCAGCCGTTTAAAAATAACATCAAAAGTACAAAGTCGGCTGTTCGGTTTGCGAAATTTTACGATTTTCCAAATTACTCTTTAACCATAGGGAATTAGAGAAAACTTTCAACATGTGGAATGAGCGGTTTTTCAGTAGCTTTTCAACGCTATATTATTTGCCTCATTCCGATAAACGGTTTAGAAATGCGATTGAAAATACGATTCACGTTTTTTGTGTGAAGAAAAAACAATTTTTAAAACTGCTCTTAAACCGCTTATATTTTGTCAAAAATTTAACTTGGGTGATGATACTGGTATCCATAGCTTTCCAACGGTATATAGCAAGCCCTATTTGGGCAATGTTGGCGGAAGTTCAACCTAGCACATGGGGAAGTTCAGGTCGAACAACTCAGGCAGTAAAATTGCAAAAAACGCGAGTTCATCACGACCCGAGTGCAAAATCCGCCTATGAGCGAGATTCTTATCTAAAACGAGTATTTAGTTGCTAAAAATTGTTTGAAGATTACACTTACATCACATGGAACACGACTAACCAGAAAAACTCGCGGTAGAAGGCACGGTTGCGAAGATAGCCCGAAGGTCGGGTTCGTACAGAGAGAAGTTCAGGCGCGCGTACAAAAAAAATACATCACAGAAGTTCAACATGAAAACAGCAGGAAGTTCAACTACTACGCTGAATGAATTTTAGATGAAAAACTTTTAAAATCGTCGCAAGTATGAAAAAATAATCAACACGGGAAAGTTGCATGTTTACAGCAGCTTTCCATCGGTGTATCACTTGCTCAATTCCGGTGAATGTATGGAGACCTACGAGCAGTGGATGGAGACCTACGAGCAAAAAAATCACGTGAAAAAACAGAGTGAAGTTCAGGTACACGCGCCGAGAAGTTCAGGTACTTCACGTGGTGCATTTTCGAAGGATCTGTTTCGCAATAAAAGCAGAACGAATGATCCCGCCGTTTTCGAAATTACTTGAAAACGGCTGGGAATCAGAGAAAACCATCAACATGAAAAAGTTTCGCATTTTCCTTAGCTTTTCAATGGTATATTATTTGCCCCATTCCGATCGTCGGCCGCCTCCCGCCCGCTCCGACAAGCCGCGCCCTTCCTCCTCGCCCACGCGCCTCCCCTCCCCTTCTTGCTCGCCGCCGCCCAGGTGGGTTCACCGGCGAGGTGAGTGAACTCACGCTCCGTTGCCACGCCTCTCCTCGCTTTGCTCCCTTTTTGTCTTTTCTCTCTCTGATCCCCGCTCTATCTCATATCTCAGGTCCGTGTGCCGCTGGAGTGGCGTGCTCTATCTCATATCTCAGGTCTCATATCCTGTATGCCTGAGCGGTGTGGCCATCCCTACCGAGGCCTCGTTGTTGCACGAGAACCAGCTAGCCCGCCCCATTTCCCTCATTTGTGAATCCTCGTGTGCTCGCTGCTAGTACTTGATATTGCAGAAAACTTGTGATTGTATTTAAATTGGCAAGATTTCATTCAATGAAGCAAGGTGGTACTATTCTAGGATTTGATTAGTGGTGTGTTTGATTCTACAAAAATTTTACCACGGGCGCAGGCCCAGCCAGGCCCGTATGAGCGACGGAAGAGGTCGTGGTAGCCAAAAATCTGTAGCGCGGGTTAGTTATGTTAAATCACAGGGACGTTTTTATAAAAACGCCGCGACGGTGAACCCAACAGATTCACACCGTGCTTTATTATTAGGGAGAGATTATATATATATATAGAAAACATGCATGTGCGTTGCAACAGGAGAAAAACTAAGCAACGGATGGGAAACTCATCACTCTCTCCTTAGCCCAATAAGCACCCACATCAAATACTCCAGCATGAAGAAGAATTGTGCTTTCAGTGAAAGCATATTTGCAAAGTGGCTATTTAGTGTATGAATTGTTTAGTTCATGGTTTTTCTTGTAATCATAGCATCACATCCTAGCCATCTCTGCAAAGCGGCTACGAAATGTATAAATTATTCAGTTCACGGCTTTCCTAGTAATCAATATCACATAACATTCTAACCATGTGTTTTTTCCATCTTGATAACACTAATTCATAGAAGAAGGCATATTGTTGGGTGGTATCTTATTTGATATTTGTACTCCCTCCGATCCATATTAATTGTCGCTGACTTAATACAACTTTAAGTATTTTTCTATTCGAAGGACCCTGCATCTCCTGTACATTTTAAGTTTTTAACAAATACCTACATGCCGTGCCATGACAAAATAAAGTCGTAGAATGGTATGCATACAATTTAGAAATTATAGAACGTGCATTCGATTCCAGTGAAGTCATTAACTACTGTAAATTACAAATAAAGTAATTCTTAGATGACCAAGGATACAAAAGGAAAATACCAGTAAATATCACATATGGCAGAGTAAAAAACAATTACCAGCAGTAGCATTCACCTGAGAATAGAAATAATAATTGATATAAACATATGGAAAATCCAACCATGCATAGCTGAGATTAGCTATTTACATTTATACCGCGGTCAAAATTCATTTTGGTCACAAAAAACCTCATCCGAGATTGTGTCGCAACAGATTGCTTGAAGTCAACCATTGACTTTCGGATTTAGGACCAGTCTTTCTGTTGCTGGAAGTCAGCCACAAGACTCGGCATCGATTTATGCTAACAATGTATACATAACTACTGCTATCTAGTGTAGTTTATACTGAAAAAGCTATGAAAGCTACAGGGCACAAGGAAGGGTGGACAAAATGAGAGGTTTGGAGAAGAGTGATAAAATTTTAACAACTTTCAAGCACCGCGAGCTGATCCTATTTTGCAAGTATAGTGGAAAGATACATATAATTGCATTGGCATTAAAACTAATGTTCTACCTGGCAAGTAAACTGGCTGTGGATCAACACGTGTAGCAAGTGGAAGATCTCAGACTTGCAGTACACAATTTCTTTGTTTACTAATAGGTATCCATCTGCAGTCCAGGGTCATATTTGAACTCCTTATAACACGCTCATTTGCCTGACAATAAAACAGGAAACATGAATCAGCTATTATGCATTAACCGCATTGTTACAGCCAGCTACTCTCATATGTAATTGTGATTTAACCACACAAACATTACACAATTTCATAATAGACCATGCTTAGATTCAATATGCACAGAAGAAATATGACAAATGAGCAGAATGTATGACTATGCCTACAAGATTGCAATATAGTTTAGCTATTTTCAAGACTATCACACATTCAAGCATTCGGATATGTAGAAGCCAAAAAGCAATGCTAGCAGACAAAGAAAAACCAATAAATTGAATGTGATGCTTCATATTGCACAGTGCATGCACATGCCATGAAAGACAAGCACTTTGCCTATGTATATCTGCATACAAAACTCATGTAACTTGATGCTAACAATTTATTGGGTAGCAAATAATTATAAAGGTGAAGTAAAAAGATGATTGTCAAGAATCTAAGCATCCAAGAAGGAATCTAGCCATTCCATTCATGAATCATCCAATACTGTTCCATGTACATAAAGCAGGGGTCGAGCTAAGTACAGAGGAAAATAAAATAACAAACCTGTTTAAGTAGTTGATGCCGGATCCATATTTTTCTGTTCAGAAGTATGACAACACCGTATGAGAGGTAAGATCAGTGCTAAAAGACACCATCATCAAGTATGACCACCGTAAGAGAGGTTAAGATCAGCGCTAAAACACACCATCAGCAACACTATAAACCAGATCGCTCGTCACATCTCGAATCCTACTTCAGGACAGTAAATCTGAAAGCTAATAAGCCCATACATTATATAGCTCACCATGGATTTTTTTTGCGGGGTAAAAGGATTGTATAATACAATTTGTATTGCTTAAGCATTTGTCACATTACAATCCCGAAGGGTAAGGCCTAAAATTTCATCAGGACCCGATCCTAACCAAACTACTGTGCGATCTTCTTGGCGCCCAAAGCGAGCTAGCAGGTGGCTGTCTGGTTCTGTTCACGAGTGATTTTGTTGATGGAAAACCGTCTTCCCTGTCTCATGAGATACTTCACCTGCTCAACGAGATGTCCGAGCCGTGAGCAGTCACGGGAAGAGCTATTTATCATTGCAGCAAGTTTAGCTGAGTCAGTTTCCACCATAACATCCACATGGCTCCAATCTAGTGCAAGCGACATGCCCTCCAAGCAGGCACATAGTTCGGGCTCAAGGGCCGACTAGCAGCATTGCAATGATTGCAGGAAGAGAACACAATCTGTCCTTGTGCATCTCGAAGGATCATGACAACACCCACATCGCCTGTACTCCCATGAATGAGCTATCAAAATTCAATTTCATCATGCCCTCAGGTGGTTTCTCCCACGACTTGCCTATAGCAGTACACTCTGCTGGGGTGGAAGTAGCAGCATGCCATCTAGCACACCGTTGCCCCTAATAATATGTTCTGTTGTCTGCGTTGTCTGCGTTCGGATCTGCCTTAAACTCGCCAGGTAGCTGCAGGGGAAGTGCTGGGAGACTCGAACATAGGGGAAAGGCTTCTCACGTCGGTATATAGATAACTTGAGTATAGGAATTGGTGCTACACATCGTTCTGTTCCTTGCTTTTCTCACGTCAGCGTCAAACTGGTGTTCCCATCGTCGACTATCTCATTGACCGTGCTGCACGCCACCCGCAGCTGCTCCCACCCATCCAATTCCTCCCTGAAGCACTTCTAAGTCCGGCCATCACCTCTGCCACCGCAGGAGCATCGTCCGCGTGCTCGTATGACGACGCGGCCTCCATCCGGCCGCCCAGTCCCGACGGCTTCTTTGCTTCTGTCGCCCCCTGTTGCTGCTTCGAGCGAGGCAGGCCACAAGGCCCCGCCGTCCAGCAGCAGCGCGGGTGAGGGTGGCATGCGCCAGCGCCACGAAGCGAGGAAGAGAGGGAATTGGTGGTGGGGGAGGACCTGCGGCTGTGTCAACCCGCGTGCGTGCTCTCCTCGCGAGGTGTCCTTCGGTGTGCTAGGGTTGCGTCTTCCGCAGCGACGCAGGCGAAATATAGCTGACAGGATTCCCTTGCTCTGCTCCAATTTGTAAAGAAATTTTCTCTGAGTTGTAGAGGAATTGAGATTAAAATTTCTTTTCTTTAGGGAAAAAAGGAAGAAGTGAGAGAAACTGAAAGAGGGGGCAGCGTGCAGCAACGTGACTTAGGCGAGTCCATTAGCCCAAAAAAGCCCAATGAACAAAACGTGTGACTGATAGAGATAGAGATTATAAAAAGTTGTACGTGTATGGGCTGGACTAAAGCAGGCCCAAGTATGCCATCGTGCTACCACAGAGGCAAAAACGAATTGTTCCGTTAGTACCACATCGGTTAATTCCAAAACATAAACGTAAAAGCGTAATATGACTGGGTGAAAGCGTATTGTGACGGTGAACCCACGGAGTCAATCTGTGCTTTATTATTAGGGATAGATATATAGGGATAGACTAGTATACATGTCCGTGCGTTGCACCGGACAAAAAAAAATAAAACCTGTTTCCTGTGCCATTATGCACCATTTTATATCCAATTGTAATAAACGTCAATGATAATGTTAAATGTTAAAATTTTATTTTTAAAAATAGAAGGTAATGTTAACATAAAAATTGGAATACTTTTTTAAGAATAGTCAACATTTTTATGAAATGTGAACATTTCTTTGAAAAAGATCATTTTTCGAACAGATGTTTTTCTTGCAAAGAATCCTTTTTCAGGGGTAATAATGTTTTTAGGGGTAATAACATTTTTCTGTATAATATAATTTTGAAAATGTTATATTTTTCTGTAACTGATTTTTGCACAACCTGCTTCATTTGCAAGTGTGCATCATTTTTTATATCCAGTTTTCATAAACATCGACGATAAGGTTAAACATTAAAATTTTATTTTTTAATAAAAGTTAACATTTGCATAAAATTGAAATACTTTCCAAGGAAGAGTTAACCTTTTATGAATTTTTAACATTTCTTTGGAAAAAAATGTTTTTTGAACAGATGTTTTTTTGGACATTTTATGAACTTTTTGGGCTTGGGCCAAACGACTGGACTACGAAAACACGCACACTCTCAGAAAAAAGATACACTTTCGTTGCAACACAAACTGCACACATTGTCTCTGTTCCCGTTCCCTTCACTATCTCTAGTCGCCGCCGATGCCGCCGATCCCCCACTCCCCTCGTCTCTCCCCTTGAACTCTCTCATTCCCCTCGTGTCGTCTCACAGACACACAATACACAGAGGAGCGAGCGCCCATTGGCCCGATCCCTCCAGCCCCGCGGCCCTCGGGCGCCACTCCGATCGGAGAGTGCTACCACACCGGTGACGAACCCTTCTACACCGCCTCCTCATTCCTTCCCGTGCCCCTGTCCTCTCCCTCACGCCTCCTCTGCATTTGCGCGCCAAGCAAGCGCAAGGCCGCCGTTGGCCCGGGACGCTGCGGCCAAAAATACTACTCCCTCCATCCCGAAATATCTGTCGCTAGTGGTAAATTTACAAACAAATAAAAACCTGGAAGTTTTTGGGAGACAACACAACCGGCAGTCCAGAGAATCATCAGTTCTCGTCGTCGCATCGCCCACTCAACTCGCATCCACCATTCCGCCCGCACCCCCCGAATTTCTCCGCCGTCCCAGTGCCGGCGCGACGCCGCATGCCCCGGCAGAGCGAGCGCTGCTGCCGTCGCATATGCCCGTCGAGCGCCGCTTCCGCCTACACATTCGCCCGCCGCTGCCCCCGACGCATCTGCCTGGCTCCAAAAAAGCTCATTTTTCGGGTCCAAATTGGCTGATCTGGCGGCGGTGCTGGATCCGGTAGCGGCGAAGGCGGCTAGCGGGGAGGAGCAGGTCCTCCATGGCGGGCGGAGAGTGCACTGACAGATAGATGGAGTAATTTCGCCTTAATCCGTGGTGCTTCCCTTTCTCGACTTAATCTGCGGTGGTTCCAAATCTTCCTAAGTAATTGATGCCCAACATTCTCCGTCTCATTTTCATTGCTGCTTCTCTGGCCGCAGCGTTCTGCGTCTCCTCGATGAGTAATCAATCCATGTTCAGAGTTAATTAGGAGTGCAGTATTTTCGCTACTTCCTCATTGCTACAATTACTCCTGATTATGACCCAGCTTCCAAGTTTCAGTCATTATTTCTGGAACTTTTCTGTAATTCGAGTACTATGATGATGTTTATCTTCTTAAGAACAAAGGAACAAGTGTGGGAGGATGATATCTCTGCTGCTTGCTGTACTTCAATATTCTAGACTGTTGTTTAAGTTCTTGGAGTAAATTCAATGTTTAAACATTTTATTCTTGGCCACAGCAATAACTATGTGAGTGTACTGTAATCCAAGAGATTGTTCTTCATTCTTCTTGCAGGTAATAGATTGTTACTGTTACTGTTAAAGACGTGGCTCTCTCGGTGCTGCAGCTTCTTCCTCGCCGTGTAGGGACGGCGGCGACGAGCTTCTACCTCGGCTACAGCCACCTAGGTGAGTTCCTCCTCTTCTCTATGGTGCCACAGATAGCTAGCACTGGACTTGTGACATGGTTTAATTCATGTGTTGCTGCAATGATTTGTTCCTGTTAACTGCTGGAGTACTTGTTCATCATCATTTCAAGATCATGATGTACTCCTATTTTCAGCAAATTGTTCTGTTTAAATGTACCAGTAGTAATCTTGCAAAATGTCAGGAGTAAATTACAGTACTCCTAATATCAGGAGTAAATTTATAGCAAATTGTTCCTAATTACTATGGTCATTTAGTTTGGAGTTGCTACTGATTCTATCTGTTTATAGCTATTTGGAGTAGGAGATTATATACCCTGAGTAGTTGTGACCAAACATATAATTTCTGCAGCAAGTACAAATGTGCTAGAGTAATTCTTTCTATTGCTATGGACACATGGGCTATTTCTTTCTATTGGTATGTACAATATCTTATGTAGCCAAAGTTCGCTCTCTTCTCAAATCTGACCATGTAGTGTAGTGACCAGTAGTAGTAATGTGGTGATTATCCAGTAGTAACAGATGTCTGTAAATGTTCAGTTAAAGCATCTTATAGCTTTGGGAATGTGCTTATTCAGATCACACAATAAGGAAAAAAGAACACTACCATTAAGGAATGCTACAGAAATGGCAGTGATACTGAAGGATCTGCTTATTCGGATAAGAATTCCAATTCCAAAACAAAAACCCCTTTCAAAAAGGAGAGTAGGATTAGGGAAAACAAAAAGGCAGGGAGGAGTACACCTTGCTCCTGATCCAGAACATTAAAGGGACTGATAATGACCAGGTGAGGTAGGATTTGGGAACGTGATGCCTTGATCGTTTTCTGACTGGATCTGGAGGCCGGAGCACCGTTTGCTTTCCCTGTTCAGTGTTCATGCTCGCTCTATCATTGGGGTTTATGGACGTATGTACAAAGACATCATTATTTTCTTCATTTCTTTTTGGCATCAGATTATCAGAAGCATCTCCCACTCACATGAATGTTGTTTCTTTTCTCTTCTTTTCCTTTTCTGCTTGATAACATGAGTACTACAGAAAAACATGAGTATTTGCTTGTTTGTAGTGACTTTCATGCATTACATTAATGCATAGACATCTTAGGCAAAGAATGTTTAATTCAGCAGTGTAGCAGCATTAGCTTGCTCCGCTGTATGCCGTATGCTCCGCTGTATACCAGGAGTACATGATTATGGTCTTGCTGCATTAGTCTAACTTGAGCTGGAATGGCAGGATATATATGCATGATCCATGAATCAAAACATGACATTTGTTGATCATCTGGAATTAAAGTACCATACCTAAATAATCTGTTTCAATTTGAGCATTTGCTCCTTCAAATAATAATGTCAAAAGCACAGTAAAATGCACTTTCATCAGTATCACCTTAATTGTGACTTTCTTCAGGTTCTTGTTCTTTCAGCAGTATTCTTCAGATTCTTGCTCATGAGGTTCTTGTTCTGCAGGTTCTGCCGTACAAGGAGCTCGGATAGGCGCTGGCAGAGGTAGAGAATTTGATAAAAAAACAAGGCAGCAGCAGCATTTCAGTTTGGGAAGGTTAGAATGCTGGAGTTGAAGCAGTTGTGGATTTCTTCAAGGCAAAAATAGAGCATTTCCACTTAGTGAGATGAAAAGGGTTAGTTTTCAGGTTTTGTTTCAGCATGCTTTTGATTGGTCACTCCTGAGCACTAATTATCACCTGCCTGCACTACTCCCTCTCCGTATGTATTAGAAATTCTAAAAAGCATGCGTGGGACAAATGTGTGCTTGTTTTAATTTGAACAAGAAACCAACCCAGCATAGCAAGAGAGCCCGGCCAACCCTTCAATGTGCGCATGATCTAGGGCCCTTCCAATTTCATTGTTCCTCCTGTGATTAGGCCTTCCTTTAATCCGGCTTTGCTTCCTTTAATTCTCCCTTCAATTTCATTGTTCCTCCTGTGATTATGCCTTCCTATCTGGCTTTCCTTCCTTTAACCCTTCCTTCCTTATTCTCAAGTCAGAGACTTTATTATTCCTTTCACGCTTCACTCCTTAATTCCCGAGACAGCTCCTTGACGCCGAGAAAACTAAAAAGCGTATTTAAATTGGGAGGATTTAATGTAAGGGGGCAAGGTGGGACTATTCTGTACCAGAGTAATTTTCTAGCCTTGCCCAGGCCTTTAACCCTTTTGTTTTGTGGCCTGTGGTCGCTGGCTTAGTTGGGCTGGGCTTGTGCCTTTAAACTCGGTTATGGATAAACGAAACCAGATCGATCGGTGACGTACGTGCAGGCAACGAAACGTTTCTATAGCGAAGATAGTACCACCTCGGGTATATGTTTTAGATTCAAACTGAAAGCGTAAATTCACGGAAAGAAGCGTATTGTGACGGTGAACCCGACAAACTCAATCCGAAACGTAAATTCATAGGAAGAAAGCGTGTTGTGACGGTGAACCCACGGAGTCAATCATGCTTTATTATTATTTATATTATTATTAAGGAAAGATTATTATTATTATTAAAAAAATTAAAACAAAATTAAAATTAAAAAAATTAGGGAGAGACTAGCACATATGCCCGTGCGTTGCAACGGGAAAAAAAATAGAACACTACAACATGACGGGCATATTCATGATGGCATAGACATGGGTACATCATCCATGACATAATCATCACATAAGCAAACATCACTGGTATCTTTTCCAAAAATAATAGAGCACACCCTTACCTTAATAAGCATGGCTCAAGGACCCTCTCCACTGGTCCACGTCCTCAATTTAAGACGTCGGTCCACGTCCTCAATTTAAGACGCCGCTTATCCCCAAACAATGGCTTATCCCCAAACGATGGCTTACGGATGTTAAATAACAACTATGATAAAATTATTAATAGACCTGTATTTACAACCCATCTCACATCAAAATGATATAGGAAGATGTAAAAAACATCCTTTGGAAAATATTGTCAGATTATTATGCTATTTAGAATTATTATTAAAGAGTTTGTAAAATAAGTAAAATTGAATTAGCAAGTTGGATGGAAATTGTACACTGTAAATTCATGTCCAACAGTCCAACTTAAACGGCTCCATCAAATATATATATAGTGTCCACACAAATCATACACTGTAATTTGATGTACAGATTAGACTGATGCATCAAATATGATGTACATGAAAATTTGTGGAGGACGGTTGGACAGATGCTGCGAAGCTGAGCTGAGCTTCACCCCTCCCTGCCCCCCGCATCACCGCGCCGCGGGTCACTCCGGCCGCGGCGGCCACCAAGCCCGTGGCTGCCCGCGCGGGCAGTTGCGCCTCCCAACGACCGATGGCCCCCTCCGCGTTGCTGCCATCAACGCCCCTCGCGCCCCCGCCGACCGCTCGGCATGGCCATCTCCTGGATCTGGGGAAGATCCACCTGCATCCTTCGGTCCGTCCGACGCCCCGGTCTTGCCGCGGTCGCCCTGCGCCCCATCTCCGGATCCGCCGTGTCTCCTGCTCCGGGGAGAGTGCTCCCATGCTGCACCACCTCTTTCCCCCACGGATCTGGCCGCGTTCCCCCCTTTGGGGCGCCCCATGCTCAAATCCATCGTGGTTCTTACCTCCCCGCCCGCCGACCAACCCTCTTCAGGCAATGAGGACGGCTGGAGCACTTATCGCTCGCGGAAAAGTTGGCGCGCCATTCAATCCTCGCCGGCTCATCCTGCTCCCCGGCGCCCTCCCCGTT
This sequence comes from Triticum dicoccoides, assembly GCF_002162155.2. Taxonomy (NCBI): domain Eukaryota; kingdom Viridiplantae; phylum Streptophyta; class Magnoliopsida; order Poales; family Poaceae; genus Triticum; species Triticum dicoccoides. The sequence continues at coordinate 7,887,881 of NC_041384.1, read as the reverse complement.
GCCTCGCCTTCAATGCTTCGGCAGGAAGATTGGCCTTCTTAAAGCGCTTCAAAGGGCTCTGCTTCCGCTGCCTCAGCACGGAACACCGCCGCATCGACTGAAGAGACCCTCTCCGCTGCATCTACTGCAAAAACCCAGGCCACTTTGGTCGGGAGTGCCACCTCAACCCTTGCAACCGCCCCCCCGGCGACCAAATTCGCCCCAGAGTGCCAGTGCACGAGCGCCTCCGCTTCCCCCCTCCGCCACCGCCTACTCCCATGGCTGCCAACCGCCACTTCCACACCAACCCCTCCCGCCGCCCACGCGAAAGCCACAAAGTCATCATCTCTACGCCGGCCATGGAGCAGCAGGAGTCCATCCTCCGCCACCACGTAGTGCTGCTCACCGCCGTCGACAAGGCACGCCCCACCAACCCCATGGCGGTCGGCAAGGCCCTCGAGAAGCAGCTGCGCATCCCCTCGCACCTCCTGCGAGTCACCTACCACCATCCTATAGACTTCTTCGTCCGCTTCAACCTCCCCGCGCATCACGACCTGGCCGTGCGCCAGGGCTCGGTCACCGTCGACGGGGGCGTGCTTCGGATCAAGCCCTGGCATGAAGATGACCACATGACCCACGACAACTTCAAGCTCCATGTTAGGGTGGTCATTGAAGATCTGCCCATGCAGCCGTGGTCGCTCGAGGGGGCGGAGGAGGCCATCGGCGACCGGTGCCAGGTCGACCGCCTCGACAGCAAGACCTACGACCAAGGGGACACGAAGACGTTCGGTGCCTGGGTCTGGGTGTGGGATGTTGCCCACATCCCAACCAAGCGCACCCTGTGGATCATC
>NC_041384.1:7860748-7886782 GCF_002162155.2 Triticum dicoccoides | reverse complement strand
CTCTTCCTCCCCGCAGAGCGGCATCCCATCGTCAGAGTCCGAGAGCGACACCAGGCCGTTCCCTACAACATACCCCGGCACCTGGATGATGAAGATCGAAGATGGCCAGGCCCCCGACCAGCAAGGCCGCGCGCAACGCCCAGGACCTGTCGTGGCCAACATTGGATGCCGCGGCATGTCCCTCGGCGGCCCCAGACGCAGCCACGACGGGGACAATGGAGGGGGTCGGCGCTCCTGGAAAGACACACTCCTGGGGCGCGGCCGCCCCTCCCATGAAGCTCCTACGACGGCGCCCCCCAGCAACGTCATCAACGCCAGCGGAGCCGCACGCCCACCAGCCGGCAGGGCCAACACCACCACCGTCTCAACTACTCCATGGACAAGCACGCTTCGTCCGCGCGCGCCCGGACCCCATCCCCCTCCCAAACAGAAGCTGCACCCAGGCGCACCTCCCCGGACCCAGTTGCCGCTTTCTTTGAAGAAGCTGCAGTGCTGGCGCCCCCTCCCCCTCCGCCCCTTGCTGCAGCAAATGACGTCGACGTTGCTGCCGCGGAGGCGACAGCGGAGCCTCTCTGCTTCACCGACAACGACAACTGCAACCTCAAGACTACTGCTGCCCTCTCCTCCTAGGCCTGCCGTGCCCCTGCCCCATCCACCACTTCTGTTGGTGTGCAGGTGGGCACGGTCACGCAGAGGGTTCAGCAGATGGACATCAATGACCAAGACGGTGTCGCGATCCCTCGCCGCCTCTTCACCGACGTTCTAACGCCCATCCTGCCCCCCTCCCCGCCCGTTTGCTCCGAGGAAGACGCGGACTACATCAGCTCCAGTGCGTCAGAGCGCCCGCCAGGCCAAAAACCGCTCGGAGGTTCCGGTGGCGCACCGTGCAACGCTACGCATCATCCGCGACCTCGGGCTTCTGGGGCCAAACGACATGATGACCCTAAAGGCGGCAGAAGCCCTGATCAAGAAGTTCGACGAGCCTCTCACTGAAGAAGACATCAACAGCCTTGCAAAGCTCACGCGCCAGGATCCAGTAGCTCTTCGCATCGCTGCCGGACTCGCCGGCCCTGATGGAGCTCCCCTCGGGGAAGCAGCTTAGATTATGTTACCTAGTTGTAGTTGCTCCCTCCAGAGGTAGTCGGTCCTGGACTGGCTCAAGTTAGGTTTCATGATTAGTTTCAGGGTAGAGGTTCAGTTCTCACGTCGACGGAATTTGGGGCCTGTTGGTGGCCGTCGACATTCCACGGTTGTAGCTGAAGTGTATCTGTTTGTCTTCATCATTAGTATTTCTAGTCTCTAGAGCAAACTCAAGTGTCCAAATGAGTAACATCAATTGTGCGATCATGTCCTGGAATGTCCGGGGACTGAACTCAGCGGCAAGGCGGGAAATAGTTAGAGAGGTAGGAGCGGCACAGTGACTCGCCATCCTCTGCCTCCAGGAAACAAAAATAGAAACATGGTCTCAAACCATGGTTAGGGACATTGGCGGCAGCCACTTCAAAGATTGCATAGTACTACCGGCGATTGGCTCCAGGGGCGGAGTTGCAATCTTCTGGAACCGTGATCTTGTGTCCGTCTACTCCCAGGCAGTTGGCCAATTCTCCATCACAGCCACTGTCACTCTAGTTAGCTCGGCAACTAGTTTCGTCCTCACATCAGTATACGGCCCCTCCGACGGCACCAACAGAGACGCCTTCTTCGCTGAATTAGCTAGCACGGCACCTCCTGTAGGCACTCCATGGCTAGTTAACGGAGACTTCAATGTCATCTACGAGGCGAGAGACAAGAACAACCTCAACTTAAATAGGAGGTTGATGAGTAGATTTAGATCAGTTTTAGACTCGGCGGCGCTCAAAGAAATCAAATGTAAAAATAGGAGGTTCACCTGGAGTAACGAACGGGAATCGCCCACGTTAGTCAGCATCGACAAATTCTTCGCTAACCTAGAATGGGAAGCCCTTTCCCCTCCTTCATGCTCGTCGCCGCATCCACAACCTGCTCGGACCACTGCCCCCTCATCCTTGCCAGTGCCACCGCCCCTCCGCGATGAGCAAGATTCCGTTTTGAAAGCTTCTGGGTCAGTTTTCCTCACTTCAGAGAAACGGTACAGCGGGCATAGCAACACCCCGCCACGCAAACCTGCGCCTTCAGCAGGATCAAGACAAGACTCGAGCGGGTGGCCAAAGACCTGAAGATTTGGAGCGGTACTTTATTCAGTGACGCGAAGATGCAGTTCCACATTGCTTCAGAATTAATCCTGAGATTCGATGTGGCCATGGAAAAGCGCCAACTATCCCTAACCGAGTTCAACCTGAGAAAGCTTCTGAAACAAAGGATTACCGGTCTTGCGGCCGTCGAGCATGCGCGTCGTCGCCAAGCTTCTCGGATAACATGGCTCAAGGCCGGAGATGCAACCAATACTTTCTTCACTGCAAAGGCCTGCTCGAGGAGGAGAAAAAATTTCATTCACTCTCTGCGATCTGAAGATCATGTGGCGATCGAGCATGACGAGAAGGCTGCCGCCATTTATGAGCATTTCAAGAAAATCATGGGAGCTGCTGAACCCAGGAAATGCACCATTAACTGGGAAGCTCTAAACCTGCCAACAATTCAAGCTGATGGACTTGATGCTCCTTTCACTGAAGCGGAAGTTTGGAGAGCGATCATTGAATCCCCGACAGAAAAGGCCCCGGGGCCTGACGGTTTCAGCGGACAATTTTTCAGAAGCTGCTGGGACATCATAAAAGATGAGGTGATGGCAGTATTCAACCAGTTCCACAGCCTATCCAGGGCAAACTTCGACAAAATCAACTCTGCTTTTGTGGCGTTGCTGCCTAAGAAAGATGGAGCCGAATCCGTGGGTGATTTTCGGCCGATTAGCCTCATCAACTCAATTGCAAAGCTCATCACCAAAGTGCTCTCGATAAGATTGGCAGAGAAAATCTCACCGATCATTTCGCTAGCTCAGAGCGCTTTTCTCAAGTCAAGATGCCTGCAAGATAACTACCTTTATGTCAGGAACTCAGTTCGATCATTGCACAGAAGAAAGGAGCCTGCCTTGCTGATTAAACTGGACATTGCTCGAGCTTTTGACTCGGTCTCCTGGGAGTTTATGTTTGAACTGCTTCAGCAGCTTGGTTTTAGCAGCCGCTGGAGGGACTGGATTGCCATGCTGCTCAAATCATACTCATCAGCCTTCCTGTTAAACGGCGACCCTGGCGTCCCTCTCATCCACCGCCGTGGGCTGCGGCAAGGAGACCCGTTGTCCCCGCTGTTGTTTATCCTTGCCATTGACATCCTCCACCGGCTCATAACAAAAGCTGCTGACGACGGCATTCTTGCCCCGCTACCTGGAAGAGAACTGAAACTGCGCACCAACATGTACGCTGATGATGCTGTCATCTTCGCAAACCCAGTTCGGGAAGAGCTCGACAAACTATTTCAGATCATCACCAGCTTTGGAGAAGCCTCAGGCCTTCACCTCAACATCAGCAAGTGCACCATCACGCCCATTCGCTGTGACCACCTTAACCTTCAGGAAGTTCTGCATGCGTTTGGCGGACAGATTGTTGCCTTCCCAATACGTTACTTGGGATTACCAATAAGCCTCGGACGTGCCAAAATCGTTCACTTTCAGTTCATCCTGGACCGCATCCGAGCTTGTCTCGCTGGCTGGAAGCATAAACTGATGAATATCGCAGGGAGAAGAGTGCTTGTTCGGAGCGTTCTCTCGGCGATCCCAACCTTTGCGCTCTCTGTTCTTCGGCCACCAAAGCTTCTATTCAGAGAGATTGATAAAGCCCACAGAAAATTTCTTTGGACTCGAGAAGAAGAGCTTACTGGTGGCAAATGCAAGGTTGCCTGGAAGCAAGTTTGTACGCCGACGGAATACGGAGGCCTTGGCATCCACGACCTACAGAATTTCTCTCGCGCTTTGCGACTCAGATGGTTGTGGCTGTCATGGCAAACTGATGGCAGACCTTGGAAGGGCTCGGACCTACCCTGCGACAAGGATGACAAAGCCTTGTTCGACCATGCAACCTTTGTAACTCTTGGAAACGACAGAACAGCTAACTTCTGGCAATCCCCATGGATCACCTCTCCAAGCCTTGCCACTCTGTTTCCAGGACTGTTCAAGCGATCACGGGGCAAAAACAGATGCGTTGCTGATGCACTTGAGAATGACAAATGGGTGCTGGACTTGAAGATACGACCCAACGAGAACCCGATTCACAGCTTCATCATCCTATGGAGAGCACTGCGGGCCGAAGCAATATCGCTGCAACCTCAAGTGGATGATAAAATCTCCTGGCATCTTCACAGCGCGGGCGTGTACAGTGCAAAATCTGCTTACAAAGAGCAATTCAGCAGCTTACAGAAGACAGACGACAAACACCTGATATGGAAAACATGGGCACCTGGGAACTTAAAAGTCTTCTTCTGGCTCTTGCTCAAAAACCGTCTTTGGTGCAACGATCGACTCCAACGCAGAGGATGGGAGAATGGTTACTTCTGCGCTCTTTGCACAAGAAGCCTTGAGACGTCAGTACATCTCTTCTGGGAGTGCCCGGTCAGTAAGGAAATATGGCGAAGGATCTCGGCCTGGCATGAATGTGACAGACTACGGCGCCTTACCGCCCCCTCAAATCACAACACCTCCTCCATTTGCATCATGCGCAGCCTCATTCAACAATCAAGACCAAGACTCAGAGAAAAGCTCAAGACAATGATCTTCCTCGTCACATGGCACATTTGGAAGGAGAGAAACAACATAATTTTCAGACACGAGCCAAGCCAAATTTGCTCTGTGATCGCAGCAATAAGAAGAGATGCAGAGAGTTGGAAACTAGCAGGGGCCAAATGCCTGGCAACGCCATTAGGAGATCCAGGCTAGACAGTAGGATACCCCTCCTCAGCCCTGGTGTTCAAGGTCTTCGAAACCAACTTCTTGTAACCACCCATGATCACTTGATCATGAACATGTTTTCCCGCTTTCTACTTGCTTAATATATGAATGCCGGTGGCTCACCGGTTCTTTCAAAAAAAATATGATGTACATCTAAAGTCTGAATTGTTCTGCTTTAAAGATATCCATGAACATTCAGTAGGCATTTTATTTCCATTGCCCACGGCCAATTGCCAATCATGAACCTTAAGAAACGGGATCAAGGAAGGAGTCAATATTGAACGTCAAAATCGAAAGTTGAAACATTACGGTGCATACATGTAACTCTGGGGACCTCTATACCTCTCCCTAGTGCACTATAGCGTCACATGAAGCCGCCCAGCAGCCAACAAACCAGATTGATCTGTCAGAAGTAGATTTCAGACGAATCAGCATCACCTGTAAATCAAACAGGGGTTTCTTCCACACAGTGTATATGTCACAGCACCGCAACAGTACACACTCCCCAATGTTAGTAGCAGAATCCCGTGCATTCATATTTTGCGGAGGCGGCGAGGTGCTCGCCCACAGCTAGCCGTTGATGGCATCCAGTGCATGGCTGCGTCCACGGCCAGTCGTTCTGACGACCACGCGACAACAACATCCTTTTCTCCTTCCCTGACTTCTCTTGGGCACCATCATCGGTGGACGGTGAGAAGGACCAACACATTCACGGCCTAGCAGCAGAACTTGAGGTCATCGCCGAAAGCGCTTGCAGGGAACCGGCAGAGCATGCATATCATAGACATGGGAACACAAAATAAGCTCCTACATTCAGCAATATAAAGCTAGCATAGTTGGCACCCCAAAATGAAGAATCATTTTGCATCCTGGAAAGGATAATATCAGCAAGTGTTGTGTAGGTCAAATTACCAACCAACAAAATAATGATATGCATCATGTGACAGTAGCATCGTTTAAGGGAAAATGCTCTACCAGAAGATTGAGAGCATACATGCTGATGACCACATCGCTTCGACAGGTATCCATTGGAATCTCAGGTGCATCGTACAATGTTGTATTATCGAGTAACACCATGTGGTCAGCTGTAAGCTTGCTGATGAAAACAACCTGGGAGTTTTGAAGTGCTGCTGTAGATTCCTCACACAAGGTCATACCCAGTTAGCAGTTACTTCTATGGAACCCAGTTTGATGTTACCAAAAGGATCAAAGTAATTCAAGACATGTGAACTAAACCAAGAGGCGGCAGGGAAGAACATGTATGTACCTAAGGAGGATCGTCAAGATTAGGTCGGACGAAGGGTGTCCTCACACAATACATGTTTGGCGAGACACCGGCATCCTCATACATCTCTCTTGTTTAAGTTTTCTCTCCTTGTTTGTTGGTTTCTTTGCTAAAACAATATGACAGCAAGTCATCAGGCAGAAATAAAATCACCATTGGTATTAATAAAGAGATTTCGAGAAAGTAAAAATACGTCAAATAGGAGAAGCTTACATGCCATCTTGAAATTCCTAGAAACCGAGTGACATCCGATGCATGACCAACATACACCGGAAAGAATACAAACCTGCATGTTCTGTACACTCTCCTGAGTTGAATCCTGAATTAAGTATGACAATGGGACAACTCAAGATATATCAACCCTCAAATCCATTACCCTGATCTGACGGCAGCGACGGTCGTAGGCGGTGGGATTCAACCTAGCAGAGGATGTGTGCAGTCTTGGAGCAGGCAGAGGATGCGCGGCTCCTCGAGGAGGACCCGTTCCGGACGTGGGGATGTGGATCCAGGCGACGGAGATCCTCCAGAGGCGGAGCCTGGCAGGGGTCGGGCGCTCGGGGACCAAGATGGGAGGCGGGTAGGCGGTGGCGGCGCGGGGCGGGCAGGAGGCGGGCGGCGGCGCGCGGTGAGCGGGCAGGAGGCGGCCGCGGCGGCGGGCGGGTTGAGGTCGGCGGCGGAGGCAAGTGGTGCGGCGGCGGGGGGATTTGGCTCGGCCTGGGCACAATCAGGGTTGAGCCGAGGAGGCAGATGTCTCCATGTATATTTTCCAGCGAATCGTTTTTCGGTCGCTGATTAATGATGGGGTGCGGGTTGAAAACCAAAAGGCACAGGGACCTTTGTGTAAAAACGCTACGACAGTGAACCATAAGATTCACTCCGTGCTTTATTATTATATATTATTATTATTATTATTATTATTATTATTATTAGGGAGAGATTATTATATTACTAGCAAAAAGGTCCGTGCGTTGCACTGGATATAAAATTAATAAATGCTTAAACAATTGAAAAAATACCACTTAAACTTCACCAATAATCAAAAAATTATAGAAGAAAAATTGTTACATGCTCACATGTTACACTTCCATGTTCGTGTATGGAAAAACAATTGATCATTTCCCAGCAGCTAGTACTTCCTTCTTATATATGCATTTAGCATATATTTTCTTTCCCTTTCTTTCATTTCCCAGCAGCGACTCCTTCCTTCTTTTATTTTTCCTTTCTCATTCACTCCTTATTTCTCATGCAGCAACGACTCCTTCCTTTTTTTTATTATTCTCATGCCTCCTTTATTTGGCCGACCTACATCTCATCCTTCCTTAGTTAATCTTCGAGGCTCCTTGTTGATTATCATACAACTCATATACCTATATAAATCAGTGGAATTAAATTGAAAAGGGCGAGGTGGGACTAATTATCTGGCAACAAATAAGCCTATTAGGTTGGCTGCGTCCTTGGATTGGCCCAGCTCGGCCCATGTGTTGAAGAAATTAAATGTTCAAATAGGTTAATTTTCTTCCAGATAACTTGAAAGGCGAGCTGGCCTTATTGCCTAGCGGTGCTAGGCCTAACTCTGAGCGGCCCTGGTTCGAATCCGGGTTTACACAACTTTTTGCATTTTTTTTTCCTTTTGGCGTTCCAAGGATGGAAAAATAAGACGGCGTGCTCCTGTATTTTCTTGGGCTAGCTTCGTGTGCGTGCTGTGGTCCAATCCTGAAATTTTGTACGAAGTGATATATAAATAGATTAGTACCACCTTGGATTTTGATAAAAATATGGACGTGTTAAAAAAATCTGAAAGCGTAAATTCACGAGAAGAAACGTATTATGACGGTGAACCCATGGAGTCAATCCGTACTTTATTATTAAAAAAAATATTAATAATTAACAAAATCCTCGTATGCACCAAGCGACTCATTCGTGTTGCCACTTATATCTATCTCCCATCTTCTCCTTTTGATCTTATTGTGGTTTGTAGTTTAATATGCCACTGTCCTTTAATTTCGCCCTCTCTCTTTCGTTTCTCCATCAGGATATTCACCTTCTGATGATACCTAGGTTTACCATTTATGCCACTGTCCTTTAATTTCGTCCTTCAAATTTTTATACATTGTACATTTGACTACCTAGGAAGATCCTGCTAGGGATACACCTCAGGAGATGAAACATAGCTTCCACATATTTGATAATTTCAAAGTCGATAATGGCCGTTCGTCCTCAGTGAACATGTATGTCTAAGTTTAGTAGTAACGAAAATGTATCAAATTAAACCATGCAAGTCACACACCATATATAACAGTAATATTTCTAAGCGCATCAAGCAAATTACTTTGTTAAACAGAGTAACCACACAGGCAAATATATAAAATCACGAAGATGCACACTATTACAATAATTCTATTGTGGTGAAATTAATAACAAAAAATGATTGTGGAATTGGGAGGAGATGAATAAGATAAGAACAATTTGATATTGTGCATTGTACGTTTCACTGATTAAGGAGTTACAGGTTCACGATTCAACTCAAAGGGAGATCACAGTCAGCCAGAACAGCTAAAGCTCTCTAGTGTTGTTACTTCTCAGTCTACAATAGATTTATTAGGTACACAAATATACTCAGATGCAGCTTGGTCGTTGGAGCCCAGACAAGCTGTAGCAAAGGCCGACATAGGTGTTTTCTTACAAATTAACGGGCAACATACCGAACATGTATACATCTCTGTTGTGTCGCCACCAGTAGCATCAGCTCTGCAGGTAGAAGCTTATGGACTGCTGTTGGCGGTGAAGATTGCAGCTCAACTACATGTGCAGGATCTGAAGTTTTGACAGACTCTGCCGTGCTTGCCTCAGCTGTTGTAGAACCTGGTGTTACTAAAGCAGACCCGTGGGCTATCCGGCCAATCTTAGCTGCTATCCAGACCACGCCTTCATTTCATCCATGCAGAATAATCAAAGTGCAAAGGAGTCTGAATTTCAAGGCACACCATCGGGCTAGACTCGCTGTCAAAGTGCAAGATAAACCTGGCAGCTCTACTTGCCTACATTCAAATCAAGGTTTAGATACTAATCTGGAACGATGTCCTACCTGTAATGAGATATCAGCAATGAGTGCTCAGCCACTCGAGCTGCTATTTGTAAAGTGTGCTTAATGCCATATTAATAAAATCCTTCTGTTAAAAAAATCAAACTTAATTAGTGTGCCTAACTTTCAGGTTAGTGTGTGGTTACAAATATTCCAACTACGTACTGACCGTGAGTATGATACTCTTTGACTTCTCCAGTATAGACTAATTAATAGTACAATAATCTTTGCATGATGCAAACGTATAGAACTCCTTAATACAAAAAGATTAGATAATCCCTATTAATTTACCATGTTAGCACTTACAAAACCTATCCTGTATTGCTTGTCGCTGGCAGCACCGAATATGGACATGCCTGCCGCTCCAGTCGTAATAATATTAGCTGACAGGAGCTTCTATCAGGTAGTCCAGGCAATGCAAGAGAAAAAAAAATTCAAACACAATGGAAAGCATATAACAACTATTAGTTGGACGGTATCACATGCCAATATGTCTCCACCAAGTAGATTGGATTTCTACATCCTGCCGCCGGATCGGTTAAGGGGTGATGATGATTCCAGATATTTTTCTTAATTTCTCTGATCAATGTAATTGTAATCTCGAGCACAGATTTACTCGGTGATACAAAACTGACTAAAAGATCATTCCTACTTTTTTGTTCGTTTACTGACTTAAGTGTAGCATCTATGCATATTTCAGACTTGAATCAAACTGGGAGAAAAATAACTTATTTGTCCATAGGGAGCAAACAGAGAATTAGACACAGACTGACAAACGTTGTACTAATATAAATTATAGGTAACGCCTAATATAAAATACAAGCAATGCCCCAACTTACAGAGATTGGACACCCAGATTAAACAGAAAAAAGTGCATACAACTTTAGTAAACGCCAGGTTACAAAGACTGATTTTGATTTGTAAAAAAGGGCAAATCTCCAAGCAATATTGAACAACGTGGGCTACTATGAGTACAGGTTAATAGATGTGACACATTTAGTTAATGGAACCTGACTACTGGTCCCTTTAATTCTTTTTACTTAATTAGCTTGATCAGCTGATAGAACACCTTCCTTTTGTTAGCTATCTAGAAAAACACTAAAACTACTTGTGAACCCAGTGCATCTCAATCAAGATACAGGTTAACAGATGTGAAACATTTGGTTAATGGAACCTGACATCTGGTCCCTTTTATTTTTGTTACTTGATTAGCTTGAGCAGCTGACATGACACATTTTTGTTTTTCATGAATTGCAGAAGCTTAATTAGTTGAGCTATCTAGAAAAAAATTTAAAACTACTTGAGAATCCAGTGCATCTCTATCAAGATAAATCATACTGTAGGTGTTGACATCTACGATCGTTTCCCCATTCATACTCTGCATTTCTGCAACTCCACTTGAAAAGGGCATGGAGTCAGGAAAGGCTACAATCTTCTGATGGATATTCAATCCAATGGTCAGACTGTGGATATATTAGGGCCGAAGCACCATAGGATAATTAGTTGCTAATTAAATATGGCCTGAACCTCAATTGACACACTTATTGTTCAAGTTTAAGGACCAACCACAACATACTGTTAAGCTTGCAAAATGGTCTTACATTATGGGACGGAGGGAGTACACGTGTAAATTTTATGAAAGTTAGAAACTCAAAGTCTTTTACACCCTATTGATCTACATCCAATGAATTATGAGGCACTCTTTCCTTATTAGCTACATTTCTACAATTGCCATCAGGGATGCCAACCAACAGAGAAGCTTCTCAAATATTATTCTGAATCACTGAACCAATGTAACTAAATATGAATCTTTAAGACTTTAGTCAAACAGGGATCAAGCAGAAAACTGTTCATGAACTTATTTGGTCATGGATTTGAATCAAACAGAGAGCAAACATGGACTGGCAAACAATGGAGTAATATAATGCACAGGCAACACCCGACTTACATAGATTGATGCTCAGATTAAAGAGAAAAAGTGCAGGAAACATTAGTACATGCCCAGGTTTCACATATTGTTTTTGATTGAAGCAATATCCAACAACGTTGGCCTAATTTGGGAAAAGCTGATACATACCACAACGTTGGACTAATTTGGGAAAAGCTGATACATACCTCTGGTGTAGCACGTTCGGACGGCGGATGTTCTTCCTCCAGTGAACTCAGCAGAGGCGACATTGGATGGCTCGGTGGCGAACTCGGCGGAGGCGACATTGGAATGCTCGACCGATGTTCTTCTTCCAGTGAACTCCACGGCGGCGACATTGGACGTTGCCAAAACCACCTTGTCCGATCATATATGATGGGTGAAAATTGTTTGTCACAACTGCAACATCTTTGAAGCTTTGAAAATTCAAAACCTTCAATGGGGCTTCGTGTCCCAAAACCTTCACAAGTGCTCAAATCTCCTAGGCCTAGTAATTTTGCAGTATTTGCGAGCATTGAGCAGCATAATGCAGAATTGGTTTATGTCACATATGCATGAGCATAGTACACCGTGTCTTTGGACCTGCAAATCCATATGACAATGGATAAGCATGTGAGCACCAGCATGCCTGCTAAAACCGGCAACAAATTTTCATCATGTTTTCTCTTTCTTCCTGTCTTGAGAGATTCAGATTGATGCTATCAGACAATGTTTGTGGTACAAATTCCAGCAAACTCACAATGATCGAATATTACTATGGGGAAGGTTAATTTGTGTGGTACCTGCAGTAGCCACGCCAACGACAGGGAGGAGCAGCGTGTCGCTGCCAGCAGCACTGCCTCCCAACTTCTTGGCGTCGATGAGGTCCCCCAGCCATACCAGGCACCTGGTGGCGTCCTCCTTGGAGCTGTTGCTCAGGTTGGCCCGCCGATCTACAAGCTCCAGCCTCCGCCGCCGCCGTTCTGCAAGCTCCAGCTGCCACCGCCGATCCAGCCGCCCCCGCCGCTCTACATCGAGCAGCCGCGCCACCCCCAGCCACTCGAGCCGCAGCGTTGACCTCCAGCGACGCCGTTTGACAAGCTCCAGCCGCCACCGTTGATCCAGCGGCGCGACAGAAGCTGTCTCCACCGTGACCAATGGCGGGGCACTACGACGGCGACTGCAAGGGGATGGGAGAAAGTAGCGAGGGTTGCTGGGAGCGGAGGCATTGGGCGCGGCGGCGGAGGGAACCCTAGCGCCGGGCGTCTCTGGTTCTCGTGCGAGAGTGAGCTTCCGTTGAATCGTTTTTTTCTTTCACTTAATAGAATAAATTAATGGATATGAAAGCGTAAATTCTCGTGAAGAAGCGTATTGTGACGGTGAACCCACGGAGTCAATCCGTACTTTATTATAAAAAAAATATAATAATAAATATATATAATATATATATATATATATATATATATATATATATATATATATATATATAAGGATAGGGATAGGGATAGGGATAGACTAGGAAAATTGCCCGTGCGTTGCATCGGGTATAAAAATAATGAATATGTATTTAAAAAGCTTGAAAAAACTCAAGCAACTTTACAAATGGAAAAACAATATTAAAAGTACTCAAAAGTACCAATGACGTTCTTAAAAAGAAAATCTATCATTGTATTGATTATATATTTAACTTCAAATAAATTGATCAATGCAAGTGAGCTACATATACGTAACGAGATTAAATTTCATCCGCAATAGACATGTGTAAAGCTCATGTATGTTTGCGGATTCAGACAAAACTAAATGTATCATTATGAAATAGTATTACCGAAAGTAACAACTTGAACATAACATAGCCCATATGACCAAGCTGTTCCAATTCGGGAGCTCACTCTGTATTCAATTATTTTCTATGACTAAACATATACTTGTATCTCCAACCAATCCTAGCTGGGCTTGGTGGGCTTAACCTATGCATCTGCATTGGATTTATAAAAATAATAAATATACATTTAGAAAACTTGAAAGAAAAAATTCAAACAACTTCACAAATGGAAAAGGCAATATTAAAAGTACTCAAAAGATGACCATTCCTAAAAAGAAAATCCATCATCATCTTGATTATATATTTAGCTTCCAATAAATTGATCCACGCAAGTGAGCTACATATACATAACCAGATTAAATTTCATCCACAATAGATATGTGCACGGATTCAGACAAAACTAAATGTATCATTATGCAATATTATTACGAAAGTAACAACTTGAACGTCACATAGCCCATATGACCAAGCTTTTCCAATTTGGGAGCTCACTCTCTATAAAGTTATTTTATATGAATAAACATATACTTGTATCTCCAGGCTTGGCGGGCTCAACTTATGTATCTGCATTGGATAGCACTTTATATATTTATAATGTATATACAAAAGTTTGTATGAATAAGAAATATCAGACAAAAATAATATGTGTGTATGAATGACTATTGAACATAATATGCAACCATTTTAAATTGTTAGTCACTGAGACAAAAGGAGGCATATGTCATGGATGAATTTGTGATTATATTGTTTCTGATGTGCATTAAGCTTTTCCAAAAAAATAAATCACAACACTACGAGTATATATTGTCTACCCACAAAGGAAAAAAAACATTGGAAGTATTGTCCTCAGAACCGGCACCATCAACCACGAAGCAGCCTGTGATCCTGGCAACAAGCTGCCCACCAAGCTGTCCTTCGGCGCCTGATCCTGCCGAGAAAAAGACATTGTCGCCTCTTTCTTCCTTTTTTGGTTTGGCCACATAAAAAAAAATATCAAACATATGTAATAAAGCTAGACATACATAAATTATGAAGTTTCCAGGGTATAAAGTTTATATACCAGGAAGACACAGGAACTGGTAGACCATGAGGACACAAGAACTGGTAACATTGGTAAGATGGATTCATGCCTACGGAGGGCCCAAAATTGTCAACGTTCTGGTGGTGGAAAATCAGAATGAATAAATAAATACGGAATCGATTTGCAGAACTGCCGATCATAACTGTTCTTTTAAGCGGAGTCAAGTTTGATATATAGATTGTTCGTCAGGTAGTACATGTACCACCGCTTGGACGAAGTCCCTAGTACGTACGTAGCTGGGCGCCTGGGCTCTTGGTGCCTGGCCATCCGGCTGGAGCGTGACCACCAGACACCAGTGCGACCGATCCGGGCGGCACGGCCAGGCATGACGTTGCTGTAACGAGCTCCATGTCGTCCTCTGTTCAGAACCCTATCAAGCCTCCACGCGCGGCCACTCTAGACTTGATCCTTGCCCATGCACTCGTCGTAGCTCCAGAGCACCCACGAGGAAGTCACATCCGGACGGCACCGAAGCCCCTGGCCTCGATCTGAGGGAGAATCCGTTGAAGCTGGAACACGTCCAAAGGGGCGGACAACGCCAAAGTCGCTGGCTTCTTTCCCGGTGAGCTGGGTGAGGATTCGCTCGAACCTTGAAGCCCGCCGTCCTCGATCCAGGTGAGCAAGGCGAGCATCCGTGCTCCTCCTCCGCTGTTGTCTATTTTTTCCTGTTCGTGATGGGCTCCTCTCTCTTTCCCCATCTCTTTCTGAGCTCTATCGTGGTCAAACTGCTCCTGCCTCGATCGTCGAGCAGGCAGAAGCCCTGCGCCTCCACCACGGCGGGCATGGCGGGCCGGCGCCGAGTTGACTGAATACTGAATACACTGATGACGTAGAGATAGTATTGCCGTCGAAGATGGACGGCAAGGAGAACAGCCGCCACTGCTCCGGTGAGGCGAACGCTGTGTCGATGGCCTGCTATCTCTTCAGCGCGCTCACGTGCTTCCGCCGAGTCTCCTCGCCGCTTGTGGAGGCGCCGCCAAAGATTGATCGGACAGGTAGGGCGTTGTATATGTAATACGTTGCGGTCGAGTCTGTACGATTCATCCAACGATCAGGTTTTCTTTTTTGAGGGAAATTGATCGATCAGGTAGGATCCATCACGACCAGCCCAAGATCCATCACGACCAGCCCAAGATCGACTACGCTGGGCAACAATTGTCACCAGCAAACGAAACGGTTTTTTAGTACCACCTCGCAGACAGATTTTGTTATGAAGAGGTACAGTAGAAAGAACAAAAATTCCTAGGAAGAATCAAGCCGTCACTAAGAAGAACATCACCTCACGTCACAGCAGGGTGGATTCCCATTGCTCAGTTGCTCTATTGGTTGGGCCATATGTTCTAGATATGGAATAGACAGACAACTCCTGTATAGTAGTAGTACGAAGAAGATCCTCAACACATCATTGCCAGTTTTCCATCAAGACAAGATTTCAGATATGCTCGCGACCAATCTCTAGTTCATACAGCTGGGAAAGGTAACAAATGTTCCTTAATAATAGAAACAAGTGGGGGATCATGGAGCCCCATTAAGCATAATTTTCTGTTTGTTTTAACTATTTCGACAGCTAAGCCGTCGATTTCTTTTGGAAATCCTGAATCACAGCTCCATTGACCTGATGCTCTGGCATACATAAAAGATAGTGTTTGACTATATTTTGAACAGTATTTAAACCTGGGTTTAGACCAAAATTAGACACTGACTGATTATGCATCTCTGACATAGTCTAGTATCTTAGTACTCTAAATTTTATGATTAAACTATAAACTTCCTAAAATAATTTAATTATCCAGGTAAACAACAGAATGAAAATTCGAGCACACACCTTCAGCTAAGCAGCACGCAGAGCATATTTAACTCAGACCTGAATACTGAACATCACCATCAAGTGCAGTAAAATTTTATAACACCTGAACAATATTGCTCCGATGATCCATTTCCACGTCCTATGCGCGTCTCAAATACGATAAACAATGGATACTTTGCAGAATAACATCGCTAAAAGGAACTGCAAAACTATCGTCTTCACCAAACGAAGCTGCAGTGGCTAACAAGCTCCAGTAAAGAATCCAACTCCATAGGTGCAGTGCAAAGTAATCTACACCACAATATCTCAAAATATGCCCAAGTTTACATCGTCCGATGTTCAAACTACATACTTTTGGAATGTAACCATACTAAGGATCGATAAATCATATCTCTTGGGGTAAATTAACACAGAAACATCCATAAAAGCACAATTATCTTAATCCATACCAAATAGTTCAATGTCTCCTGAGAGCTCAAATAGATAGTTCATAAATAAGAGTAATGCCGTAATGGTGAGTAATACAACACAAATTTTACAGGTGTAGCCACTTGATCACGCGTAATGTTCAAAATAATTCAAACACACAAATTCAATAGCTGTAGGCAGCTACCAAATGCAAACGCAATGGATCAATCGAGCAGGCCGGTCTTCCACCACACGGCATTGCGTACCTGGCGGAGGTGCCTCCCCTTGAGCGTGTGTCCAGCGCCCTCCAGCACCCAGAAGGTCGTCATGGGAGCGTGTGTCCAGCGCCCTCCAGCACCCAGAAGGTCGTCATGGGAGCGTGTGTCCAGCGCCCTCCAGCACCCAGAAGGTCGTCATGGGCGACTCCCACGCCGGCGAGCGCGCCACCATCTCGTGCGGCGACAACATCTCCACGTCGTAGTCGTCCTCATCTGCTTCACTCGCGAAGTTGCGAACGCCTCGACCGTCGGTCGCCGCATCCGCGCCGCTGGCACATTCATCGGCACGCACTGCGGCATGTGCATCGCCGGCGACGGCACCGGGCGGGGGATGGCGGGGATCATGCGTCGAAGGGCCATCGCCGGGGACGCGGGGGATGTCGAGACGAATGAAGCAGACGGGGGCGGCGAGAGAGGCCCGAGGCGCTCGGGGAGGGCCTCGAGGATGCCCCCCGGCGGGCGGCGCGGGGGGCTAGGGTTTGCGGCGCAGATGGAGGAGATGAGCAAGGGCCGGCGTCGCGGCTGCGGCCGCGGCCGCTCGGGAGAACCGAAGAGGTCGTCCACGTCGAGCTCGAAGGCCGCCGAGGCGGGTTGGTCGCCGGCGGCCGCGCATGGGAGGAATGCGCCGAGGAAGCACTCGGAGCTGTGCGAGCTCTTAGGTCTTGTACAATGGAAGATGCTTAGAGGGGAGGCTCCGCTGTGCAGGCGGGTAGCTGGTTTTTTCTTTTCACACACGTACCGGCGGTCTGGGTTTGGTGGGCTGTATGTAAAACAACGGCAACCTATGAAAGTTTTGACGGATGGACGAAATTAGTACCATCTTGTTTATATTACGATTTTGTCTATATAAATTGCAAAAGCGTATTATAACATGAGAAGAAAGCGTATTGTGACGGTGAACCCACGGAGTCAATCCGTGCTTTATTATGGATGTTTCTGTGTTAATTTACCCCAAGAGACCGTGCGTTGCAACGGGAGAAAAGAATACCACACACTCTTAATTTACACAAAATAGTCTATAATCTGACTATTTGTAGCTACGGCCCAAACAAAGATGGTCTTTGCCTACAAAAGCACAAGTTTTTTAAAAATGGTTAACAGGTAAAATAACATTTGATATGTAGCCTTGATTAAGATTGCGTCATAGATAGTTTTTTTAAATGGTTAATAGGTAAAATAACATCATATATATATTTTATATATTTTTCTAATCAAATTCCATATACAACTTTGTTAAATTTAGAGTTACGGTTTAAAAGATATGAGTATTTTTAAAAACATTTGATATGTATCGTTGATCAAGATTGCACCCTAGATAGTTTTTTTAAATAGTTAACGGGTAACATAACATCATATTCAGATTATATATATATTTCTAATCAAATTTCGTATATAATATGTTAAATTTAGAGTTACGATTTAGAAGATATGAGTATTTTAAAAAACATTTGATATATACCGCGGGTTTAATGTCAAAAACGCCAGGGAGTTTTAAACGTCTAGCAAATATGTTCGTGCGTTGCAACGGGAAAAAAATCATGTAAGTCTCATCTTGAAGACACTGTCGTGGTTCATCCCACGGGTGTGTGGCACAGTCAAGTGGTCGGAGAGCCGGAGTCCTTCGTGAGGTTTTCGACGAACAAACAGAGGAAGTAGAAACTTATCCATAAATAAAATAAATTGGAAGCCCAAATCTCAAAATAATAAATGATAGGGTGCTATCTACCCCTGTTGTACTTTGTTAGCATGGTAACTGTTACTAACGCTGTTTTGTTTTCTTCGTCGCCTGTAGGGGATTGGCGTCGTAGCGGCTGGCGCATCGGCATCAGGTCGGCCGGGTCAAGGCAACACTGTACCTCTGAGCGCACCTAGTGCCTTTGGCCGTACTTGATGGCGTCGTGCCTAGGACGATCCTCACGCTCTGAGTGCCTCAAACAGGAGCCAAAAGTCAAAGGCCATTGACTGATGCACGCCGCCAGCCAGCCTAAATGTCAACGCCCTCATCACCCTATTCCTAGACCAAAGGCGACCTTCGAGAATGTACGACTTGAATTTCACATAGGATTGCATGTACATATACAATTCAAAAAGTATTGGACAATGGACGAAAATCTCGGCCACGTTGATAGCCATCATGCATTTTACGTGAAGTAGGACACTCTTTTCTTGATATAATTTCTTCCTTATTTTAATTTCTCCTTTTCTTTCAATGGGGACATGTAGCCCATAATTCCATTCCTTTCCTTCTTTTAATTTCTCTTTCCTTTCACAACTTGCCTTTCCATTAAAGAAGCATCAGGCGTGGCTTGGTTGCATGTGCCCTTGGAGACTGAACGCCATGGCAGGAGTTCGATCGCTCGCTCCAGTGCCTATTTCCACCAGGGATTATTTTCCGCGCGCTAGATGGGCCCCCAGATTCTGGTTGCTGGGTCGCTGCTTCCCGTGCTGATGGATATGCGGAGATCCAATCGATCGGATGGGCTGTTGCGGCCAGATGGGCCGCCTGATTGCTAGATGACCAGATGTACGACCGTATATAGGACGTCCCCGAAATAGTACCACATCGTTTATATTGGAAAAAATATGAACGTGTTGAAAAAAAACTGAAAGCGTAAATTCACAGAAAAAAGCGTATTATGACGACCACTATAGCACCGCTACAGATGATTAATTTTCCACTATATAAATATAGTGGAGCAAAAGTTGTTGAGGAATTAATCTAGAAGATATGTCATTTTATTCACTATTCAGCAAATATGATGCAACAAAAGCTAAGAATTATGTGGCTGATAAATCACATCTTGTAGAATATACATGACCATTGATATGGATATAAATATTAAGGGGAAGCATAACTACTTTGCTTTTTTTCACGGGTTTAATAGGATTTTTATTCCATGTTATAATTTAGAGGTAAGATTTTCTCTATACATGAAGGTCATAGATCAAACCACACAGTCGTGCTATGACACGACTATATCCTGCTAGGCAATCTGCAACCTTTGTTCCATGAACTCACAAATCCCACAATCTCCCTTCAAGGCGTCTGGTACAGAACAGGCGATGTACTCCCCATGACCCCACCCTTTGGTCATGCGATTCACGAATCAAGTTTGATTAGTCGACTGTATGCATGAAGCACGGATTTAATCTCCAAATGGGCTCACGAATCCCACTCTCTCCCTCAAATATGCGTGTCTAGATTTAATCGGAGAGCCCACACTCGTTCCATCATGGATCACCTCAGTCTCTCCCATGTCTAATGAATCCCATCATAATTAGCCAACATATAATCCGATGGTCTCTCTCTTATCTTCCTTTAATTCCACCACAAACGCCTCACAAATTCTGTTTAATTTAGCCAACATATAATTTAGTAGATTTTCTCCCTCTGTCCCAATAAATCCAACATCCATGTCTCGTGGATCTTGGGTAAAACGTATATAAATTGATGTGAATAAGTTTAAGGGAGCAATACGGGACTAATGATAATTGATTGTTGCAGCTTATACTCGACGGGAAGTTATAAGCTCGATCCCTAGCGAAGTATTATTTTTCGGCGCTTCTTTTTCGTGACTTCCAGCAGAGCCCATTCTTGTTGCTGACGGCTCAATAGAGAAGACCTTTTTTTTTTTTGCAGCTGAGAAACAATGTAGCTTGTAAGAAGTATGTAGGAAATAAACCGAAAACATAGGTACTTTTTCTACAGACTTGTACATGTAGCTAAGTTGAATTAGGATTCTTATTATGGCTACCTGCATGTTCATCTGGCCCACAACCTCCACGTCTGGCT
This sequence comes from Triticum dicoccoides, assembly GCF_002162155.2. Lineage (NCBI taxonomy): Eukaryota > Viridiplantae > Streptophyta > Magnoliopsida > Poales > Poaceae > Triticum > Triticum dicoccoides. The sequence goes on along the minus strand of NC_041384.1, from coordinate 7,866,411 downwards.
GTAGTCTACAATTAAGAAATAGCTTTGTTTTATTCACATCAGCTAGCAGACTCAGCTGGCTAGAATGGCGTGACTTCCATCTCAGAGTTAGCGAGGTCATGTGTTCGAATTCATGCAACGCGGTGCCTTTTCTTTTTAGTTTTTAAATTCAAACTGAAAGCGTAAATTCATAGAAAGAAAATGTATTGTGATGATGAACCCACGAAGTCAATCCGTGCTTTATTATTAGGGATAGACTAGGAAACATGTCCGTGCGTTGCAACGGGAGAAAAACTAAGCAACGGATGGGAAACTCATCACTCTCTCCTTAGCCCAATAAGCACCCACATCAAATACTCCAGCATGAAGAAGAATTGTGCTTTCAGTGAAAGCATATTTGCATAGTGGCTATTTAGTGTATGAATTGTTTAGTTCATGGTTTTTCTTGTAATCATAGCATCACATCCTAGCCATCTCTGCAAAGCGGCTACGAAATGTATAAATTATTCAGTTCACGGCTTTCCTAGTAATCAATATCACATAACATTCTAACCATGTGTTTTTTCCATCTTGATAACACTAATTCATAGAAGAAGGCATATTGTTGGGTGGTATCTTATTTGATATTTGTACTCTCTCCGATCCATATTAATTGTCGCTGACTTAATACAACTTTAAGTATTTTTCTATTCGAAGGACCCTGCATCTCCTGTACATTTTAAGTTTTTAACAAATACCTACATGCTGTGCCATGACAAATAAAAGTCGTAGAATGGTATGCATACAATTTAGAAATTATAGAACGTGCATTCGATTCCAGTGAAGTCACTAACTACTGTAAATTACAAATAAAGTAATTCTTAGATGACCAAGGATACAAAAGGAAAATACCAGTAAATATCACATATGGCAGAGCAAAAAACAATTATCAGCAGTAGCATTCACCTGAGAATAGAAATAATAATTGATATAAACATATGGAAAATCCAACGATGCCTAGCTGAGATTAACTGTTTACATTTATACCGCGGTCAAAATTCATTTTGGTCACAAAAAACCTCATCCGAGATTGTGTCGCAACAGATTGCTTGAAGTCAACCATTGACTTTCGGATTTAGGACCAGTCTTTCTGTTGCTAGAAGTCAGCCACAAGACTCGGCATCGATTTATGCTAACAATGTATACATAACTACTGCTATCTAGTGTAGTTTATACTGAAAAAGCTATGAAAGCTACAGGGCACAAGGAAGGGTGGACAAAATGAGAGGTTTGGAGAAGAGTGATAAAATTTTAACAACTTGCAAGCACCGCGAGCTGATCCTATTTTGCAAGTATAGTGGAAAGATACATATGATTGCATTGGTATTAAAACTAATGTTCTACCTGGCAAGTAAACTGGCTGTGGATCAACACGTGTAGCAAGTGGAAGATCTCAGACTTGCAGTACACAATTTCTTTGTTTACTAATAGGTATCCATCTGCAGTCCAGGGTCATATTTGAACTCCTTATAACACGCTCATTTGCCTGACAATAAAACAGGAAACATGAATCAGCTATTATGCATTAACCGCATTGTTACAGCCAGCTACTCTCATATGTAATTGTGATTTAACCACACAAACATTACACAATTTCATAATAGACCATGCTTAGATTCAATATGCACAGAAGAAATATGACAAATGAGCAGAATGTATGACTATGCCTACAAGATTGCAATATAGTTTAGCTATTTCAAGACTATCACACTTTCAAGCATTCGGATATGTAGAAGCCAAAAAGCAATGCTAGCAGACAAAGAAAAACCAATAAATTGAATGTGATGCTTCATATTGCACAGTGCATGCACATGCCATGAAAGACAAGCACTTTGCCTATGTATATCTGCATACAAAACTCATGTAACTTGATGCTAACAATTTATTGGGTAGCAAATAATTATAAAGGTGAAGTAAAAAGATGATTGTCAAGAATCTGAGCATCCAAGAAGGAATCTAGCCATTCCATTCATGAATCCTCCAATACTGTTCCATGTACATAAAGCAGGGGTCGAGCTAAGTACAGAGGGAAATAAAATAACAAACCTGTTTAAGTAGTTGATGCCGGATCCATATTTTTCTGTTCAGAAGTATGACAACACCGTATGAGAGGTAAGATCAGTGCTAAAACACACCATCATCAAGTATGACCACCGTAAGAGAGGTTAAGATCAGCGCTAAAACACACCATCAGCAACACTATAAACCAGATCGCTCGTCACATCTCGAATCCTACTTCAGGACAGTAAATCTGAAAGCTACTAAGCCCATACATTATATAGCTCACCATGGATTTTTTTTGCGGGGTAAAAGGATTGTATAATACAATTTGTATTGCTTAAGTATTTGTCACATTACAATCCCGAAGGGTAAGGCCTAAAATTTCATCAGGACCCGATCCTAACCAAACTACCGTGCGATCTTCTTGGCGCCCAAAGCGAGCTAGCAGGTGGCTGGCTGGTTCTGTTCACGAGTGATTTTGTTGATGGAAAACCGTATTCCCTGTCTCATGAGATACTTCACCTGCTCAACGAGATGTCCGAGCTGTGAGCAGTCACGGGAAGAGCTATTTATCATTGCAGCAAGTTCAGCTGAGTCAGTTTCCACCATAACATCCACATGGCTCCAATCTAGTGCAAGCGACATGCCCTCCAAGCAGGCACATAGTTCGGGCTCAAGGGCCGACCATTAGCATTGCAATGATCTGCAGGAAGAGAACACAATCTATCCTTGTGCATCTCGAAGGATCATGACAACACCCACATCGCCTGTACTCCCCATGAATGAGCTATCAAAATTCAATTTCATCATGCCCTCAGGTGGTTTCTCCCACGACTTGCCTATAGCAGTACACTTTGCTGGGGTGGCAGCAGCAGCATGCCATCTAGCACACCGTTGCCCCTAATAATATGTTCTGTTGTCTGCGTTGTCTGTGTTCGGATCTGCCTTAAACTCACCAGGTAGCTGCAGGGGAAGTGCTGGGAGCCTCGAACATAGGGGAAAGGCTTCTCACGTCGGTGTATAGATAACTTGAGTATAGGAATTGGTGCTACACATCGTTCTGTTCTTTACTTTTCTCACGTCAGCGTCAAACTGGTGTTCCCATCGTCGACTATCTCATTGACCCTGCTGCACGCCACCCGCAGCTGCTCCCACCCATCCAATTCCTCCCTGAAGCACTTCTAAGTCCGGCCATCACCTCTGCCACCGCAGGAGCATCGTCCGCGTGCTCGTATGGCGACGCGGCCTCCATCCGGCCGCCCACTACCGACGACTTCTTTGCTTCTGTCGCCCCCTGTTGCTGCTTCGAGCGAGGCAGGCCACAAGGCCCCGCCGTCCAGCAGCAGCGCGGGTGAGAGTGGCATGCGCCAGCGCCACAAAGCGAGGAAGAGAAGGAATTGGTGGCGGGGGTGGACCTGTGGCTGCGTCAACCCGCGTGCGTGCTCTCCTCGCGAGGTGTCCTTCGGTGTGCTAGGGTTGCGTCTTCGGCAGCGACGCAGGCGAAATATAGTTGACGGGATTCCCTTGCTCTGCTCCAATTTGTAAAGAAATCTTCTCTGAGTTGTAGAGGAATTGAGATTAGAATTTCTTTTCTTTAGGGAAAAAAGGAAGAAGTGAGAGAAACTGAAAGAGAGGGCAGCGTGCAGCAACGTGACTTAGGCGAGTCCATTAGCCCAAAAAGCCCAATGAACAAAACATGTGACTGATAGAGATAGAGATTATAAAAAGTTGTACGTGTATGGGCTGGACTAAAGCAGGCCCAAGTATGCCATCGTGCTACCACGGAGGCAAAAACGAATTGTTCCGTTAGTACCACATCGGTTAATTTGAAAACATAAACGTAAAAGCGTAATATGACTGGGCGAAAGCGTACTGTGACGGTGAACCCACGGAGTCAATCCGTGCTTTATTAAATATATAAATTAAATTAAAAATTAAAAATTAAAAATTAAAAATTAGGGATAGATAGATTAGGGAGAGATTATTATTATTATTATTATTATTATTATTATTATTATTATTATTATTATTATTATTATTATTATTATTATTATTATAATAGGGAGAGATAGATTAGGGAGAGATATACTCTAAGCTTTGATAGAAACGCGCAATTTGAATCTCAATGAGAACCAGCAGTGCTAGGTGTAAACGACAAGAACACTATTTTTTTGCAGAATTAATAGTTCATCTTGTTAGATGTGTTGTCGCTCGGCAGCTGTCTTAGATGGGCCGTCCAGTCGTTCGCTTAGTGTTGTCGCTATGTGCGTTACCTCTATAGACGCAGAGAGCGCAAACAGGAAATTCCGTTTGGGCTCTCTCTCTTCTCCCTCAATTTTTTATGGAAACATTAATACCTACACATGTGGGCGTTTGCATCTCGCCCACACGCATGGATCGCCGTTTATTTAATTTCGCACCAATTCTGACACGGTGAGGCAATTTTTGTGTGCCACGTAGGACAAGGCCGGTGTGTGGAGTATTTGTCAGTTCGCCCGCACACGGTTTCTCCCTCGGACAAGACTAGTTGCGAGTCAGGGCGTGCGGTGGAACTGCCGTCGCGCGCGCACGCCGCGCACGACTTCTGTTCTCCAACTCCCACGACTGCCCATTTTTCCTACTCTCCCACACCCAAACTGTCATTTGCCATGTTTTTTGCAGGGTACATGACAACTGCCCTATTTTGTGATTGTAAGCAGATAGCAACTCTCTTTTACCCGAACATGTTATTGTTGCCACGTCTGTTTGTAGCGCTACATGGCAACTGCCTAGTGTTAGTAGGTGACAACTCCTAAAGATACCACCGTCGCCCACATGCCCGTCTCCTCTCCCACACACCAAAAGCTTTCAGTTGTCATGTGTTTTTGCAGGGTACATGACAACTGCCCTATTGTGTTTGTAAGCATATGACAATTCTCTCTTTTACCCGAACATGTTTTTTGCCATGTTTTTGTAGTGCTACATGGCAACTGCCTAGTGTTAGTAGGTGGCAACTCCTAAAGTTTTCAAATCACGACAACTGTAGTAGACCAGACCATACATGGCAACAACTGCAGTTGCCCAAAAATGGCATCCGACACTTGACCTGAGATGGCAACTGCAGTTGAGCAACCATGGCAACTGCAGTTAAACGAACATGGAAGAGGGTCCGGACCATGGCAATCGCAGCGGAACGCGTGGTGACTAGCACACGGGGCGTGTAGCTTGCAGGCAGGGAGGGGCGACGACCAAGACGGGTCGTGCGGGCCGCGTGGTCGCTCGCCCAGACGCGCGGACGATCGCGCCGCACATCGAACGTGCGGGGCAGTGGCGGGGTGCGCTCGAACGTGCTTGTGCGGGCGGGCCTGTGTCGATGCCACACGGGGCGTGTGACACATCCCCTAGATTCCACACGTGTGGCAGTTATCGTCGTGCTTTTTTTTTGAGAAACCTCTCTCTCTCTCTTGGCTAGGCCTTCAATTTGGAGAAAACTACGAGAAGCAGACTGGGCAGTTTTCTTTAGCCCAATTAGAAAATTGTCCAAGCCCATTTTCCAACCCTTTTTGGTGGCGTGGGGGGGGGGCAACTAGTTAACGAGCGCTCCCGCAAGGGAAAACCAGTTGCGCGGTTGGTTCCTGGTTTTCCCTTTCCGGTTTGTGGTTTGG